>NC_081166.1:6215725-6478225 GCF_012432095.1 Onychostoma macrolepis | reverse complement strand
TTACTTTGTATTAACTTGACAGCATGTCTTTTTTGCCCACTACTAATGTTAATATATATAGGTGTAGTTTTTCTTCTTTTTTTTTTCCATATTGTGACAAACATTCAAGTGAAAAAACCACAAAGTGCTCGTAAAATCAAAACGGCTTTATAATTTATAACTGTTTAGGTTTTTTTGGGGAATAAAAAAGGAGTGAATGGATTTTTATCATTGTAGGTTGGTTGTGTCCACACACTGCTAAGACACATTTATATGCAAACACCATGTAAAGGGGAATTTAGTATCCAATGTCCCCTTTAAAGCTTGACAGTCGTGGTGCATTAGTCAGTTTTGGTTTCATGGTGTCATGAATTGGTGTGCAAAGATGGATATCTTTGCAGACAGTCACATTCACAGACCTTCGAGGTCTTAACTCTTGGGAGCTTCACTACACGGAGCTCTCGTAAAGGAAGTAGTTGTTACTTTGACATGCTAATAGCAGAAGGGGAGTTATCTAATCTAACTCAGCACTCCAGTCTCCCAGCAGGCACTATCCCAGCTGTTACATCATCCCAGCGCTGCTGGAGAAATGCTGAGCCCTAAAGTGCTCAATTGAATTAGTTTGTGTTGTATATGAATGTGTGTATATAAATGCGCGTATGTTTATGAGACACCATCCTCTCTTTTAATCCCATGACACTCATCTGTGTTCATGTTATTAAGTTAGCATTACGACTGTCGGTATTCTGAAAGCTTCTGTGGTGAAACAGAGACCACTGTTGGGCTAAATACAGAAACGTGGTCAGAGTTTAACAGCAAGAATTTAGTCTGAATGTCACCGCTAAGAAGAACATCGTCTTGGCTGATAATTCTGAATTAGTTTTGCATACCTTGAATAGGGGGTGGGGGATCAAAATCATCTAATTTATTTGAATGATATATATATAATTATTTTTTATTTTTTATTTTTTTGTTTGGCTAGACTAAGCCAGGATTAGGCCATAGTTCAATTAGGGTATTTAAGTCATTTTTATAAATGTGCCTTAGAAAAAAAATATTTCTGGTGTCCTTTGATTTGTATCTTTTGATTTGAAACCGCTCAGATTTACATTTTACTCTGGGACTAGGCTTAAGCCTTGTCTGTGAAACTGGGGGATTATGTAGTATATTAGTAAACTTTAATAAACTTTTGTAGTATATTAGTAAAGTTTTTTTTTTTTTCATTAGAAAACTTTACTTCAAAAAAAAAAAAAAGTTAATGTTAATTATTTTTGATCAGATAAATGCAGCCTTTATGCATCCTTGCTGATTAAAGTAAATGTATTAATTTCTTTGTACGCTACCATCTTTATTTAAATTGTAGTGTACCAAATATATATATATATATATATATATATATATATATATATACTATAATTTATTTTGGTATATAAATCATGTAAATTATTATATATTGTATAATATAATCATTCTATATATTATATATAATTCTGTATATTATATAATCATGTAAATTTATATATATTCAGCATATATTTTTAGTTACTTATTTTAGTATGTAATGGATTCTGGAATCTTTCATCAGTGTCACCTTTCTGGCATTGTATCTTATAAACTTGATCATTCACTGAAGTCTGCCTGTTGGTGTTGCATTTTCTGTATACAGTCATCTTTGAAAACTTTACATTAAACACTCCTAACCTCACCTTCTATTATTTATGTGGTTTTGCAAAAACCTGCAGGATGTCTCAGCAAGGCTGACTTCATCTACATTAAACGTTAATGTAGTTTGTAGCATAAGTATTTCTGCAGAAGTAAATCATAGAGTTGCTTGGTTAGTTGGATAGATGGGTGAGCAAGTAGATAGACAAGTGATTGTATGGCTCCAAATCAATTTTCTGTCTCAGCAAGGGTCTTGGGTCATGCAGTGCAACATGATGGAGCTCTATAGGGGTCCTAGATTGCTCTCGGGTGAGATGATGGGTATTAGAATCTAAAATTGCTCACTAATACATTTGAATTTACTTTGAACAATTTGATATCAGATCAATGTAAATCTTGTTTGGCCAAATATAAATGCCATTATAAAAGGTCTTGATACAGTTTCTGTGTTTTATATAAAGGGGTCATATCATTAAATTGTTCTTGATCTTTTGAAATGCAATTTTATTTTAATATCAAATCATACACTAACTTTCAGAACTCAAAACTTTATTTATTTAAACAAAGCTGAAGAAAAGAATCAATAGCAGTAACACTCAAATGCTAGTATTTTCTTCAGATGAAACTGGCCCTAATTGCAGACGGTGCTTTCCAGGATGCCACTTTAGATGTAGAGAGTGTCATTGTGAGTACATAATGTGAGAATCTTCCTCTTATTTTCTCCATTATGTTGCTGAATGGCAGGAGATGTGCAATAGCTTGTTTGGTATTTAGATTCTCAGTTAATCTGCGGCATGTGTTGCCATGGTTGCCCTGTGCTCGGATGTACTGCTCTTTTTCAAGAGTCCCTTAGATCACAATATAAAGAGCATTTTCAACTGCTTTGATTTAAAGTAAAATTAAATTCAAAACACTAACTAGTAATTAGGGCTTAATGATTTTGGAAAATAATATAATTGAGATATTTATATATATAATTTTTTTTTTTTTTTTTTTTTTTAACCAATATTGCGATTTAATATGCAATTATTTTTTAAAGCTCTTTATGTTCTGTAAAAGACAAGCAATAAATCATAGTATGACCAACACAATATTATATGGATTAAGCATAAATTTTCTTTTCTGTAGGCCAGGCCTATATGTTATGATGAAATTAGGTGATGCATGAATTGATATGAATGACATTTTTATTTAACCGCTACAATCACAGTAGTGTATTGACTGATTTGTTGAACTTCTAGCCTTGTAAGCATGTAATAATTATGACAACATAAAGCACTGACAAATAAGCCTGGTGTAAACATTAATATGAAAGTCAGTAACAAATCACACAAACTAAAATAGATTGCAGAAATATAAAACGAATTTGTTGCTTTACCACACTCAGTATTTAGGTAATTCAAAGTCACTGTAATAAACGTGTATGTAAACATGTGGATTGCACTTTTTTAACACTGTTACTGCTTGAGCAATTTCCATGTGCCGTTTTGAAGTACGTTCATATATACGCTTTCAAACATTTCCGCGTGTAGCATGCCAAGGTTGCCAGGTTTTCACAACAAAACCTGCCCAATTGCTACTCAAAACTAGCCCAGTCGTGTTTCAAGGGGGGTCCACCGCCGGTAAAAATCACATTCGGGGGGGTAAAATACGTTTTTGAGGGGTTCCCCTGGTAAGATTTGCATTTCAGAGGCAAATTATCACGTTTTTGGAGGCAAACTTGGCAACATTGTAAGCGTGCCAACTTGATGCTTCCTCTGAAGACTGCTTAGGTGTGTTCGACTTGAAGCAGTGCTGCTGGACCAATCGGTGTTTGTCATCAAAATACTGCGAGAGCTATAAGAGAGCGCACGTCTCCTTGTGCTTTCTCTCGCCGTACCTTGATGCCATGCACCGAACTGTATATAGATCCTTGCACACGGAGTTCACAGAAATAGGTGGTCTTCTTTTTAATATGTGGCTGTAGTATTGCTAGCAAAGCATAAATCTGAGCCACTGACATCCTGAAGTAAGCTTTGAATTGCCCATGATAATCAGGCTGCTCGTTAATATCTGACTCAGTGTGCAATGGCCTTTACTCTCGCATGTCAAATGACAGAGTGTAATCGCACCCTCTGCGATTGAAAAATCACATTTTTTCATATCGCGATATTATCGCAAATGCAATTAATCGTTCAGCCCTACTAGTAATGGCTGTAGCCTTCAGTGATTGTAATGTCAAAATGATCACACAAATATAACAATTATAAAAACTTATTAAAAACAGAATAAAATCCATTAATAGAACTGAGTTGCTATTTTTCTGTTGTAAAAAGACAGGTCTTGCACATGCTGTGGCTGTCATTGTTTCAGAGCCTCCATGTGATTCATGGTCCACCTCATGACATGACCTCTACATATCTCGCAATAGCTTTCACTGACAGGTAAAAGAGAAGAGAGAGATAAATCTTTTCTGCCTGCTCTGCTTCACCTGTATCTGTGTGTATCTGGACACCAGTTGTTCTCTGCCACACACACACGCACCTGCTCTCTGACATCTGTAACCTATTGTCAACTTCCTGTTTGACGTGTGCAAGGGCTCATTCCTAACACCCACTGTTCAGCATATGGTTGATGGTGACGATTTTAGAGCAGCACACTTTATTTTCATTATTTTTTCTATATTGACTGATGCTTAACCCTGAGCAGTGTATGCATTTCATAACACCTGCCATATCTTTAAAAAGTTCATAGTTTTTAAAAAGTTCATAGTTTTCATAAGTGTTTTTGTAATGTCATTAAATTTTCAAATCAGTGTCTTTTGTGACCTCCCTTTTTTGTAAGGAAAGTGACATCAAATTGAAGTGAATGGAAAATTAATTTAATGCATTAAACCAGCAAAAAAAAAAAAAAAAAGCCACTAAAATGCTGTTGTATGATCTTATATTTGATGTGATGTAGATATCACCAGTTACTGCAATTCTCATTTCATTGTGTGGTATTTTTTTATTTTGAAGAACTTGATGAAGCAGGAAGTTGTGGCCTACAGTTTGAGGGTGAGTGACCAATATGGTGTTCATCAGTCATGTTCTAATGAATCATGCAGGACCAAGATGGCTTGACAGATGGTTGTAGCTTCAGCAAACAAGCCTGCCCACCCCCTACAAAATAATGTGGGGCTCTTGTCATTTTGAAGCCCTGTGGTGGCATGAACAAAGAACCCAACGACTGAATGAATGAACGCAAATGTATCGTAACGAAACGCTGCCCCCCTCAGGGGAGGAGACATCTGAGGAAATCACATTCAGTTGTGAAAGATGCCTCATTTTGCAAAGAAAAAAAAATATGAAAATTAAAGCAAGAGAACACAGTGAGAGGCTGATGTAAGGTACTGCTTAATTTTATTTTTAAAATCCATACTCAACACAGTAAACCCTCTCACTCTCTCTTTTTTTCTACATCCAGTTGATAAAAGCACATGCACTATTTTAGCCATTATTTATGTGCCTGCTTTCAGACCTGGTTTTTGAGGCCACAGTAGAGCTTTTTTTGGCACTGTTTCAGACCATCTAAAGTCGTTTTAAAGCAGAACATCTTAAGGCACTGAGGTTCTTGTGAAAATTACAGCATTAGCACTTTGGTTCTATTTTAAGGACTCCTAAATTTATTATTGTAGCTGTTACGCTAACTGTCCATATGCCATGCATGCATTTAGTGGGTGAATGGTAAAATTTACAATACTGTTTTAAAAGACTTTTTCCCACCAGCAAGGATGCATTAAATTAATCAAAATTGACAGTAAAGACACGTATTATATCACAAAAGTAATTGTACAAAATATTATAAGTGTTGCATTTCTGACATGAGGAGCAATTGCCTACAATCTGGTATTTTTGTCATAGATTAAACATCTAATGTGTGGAATCCCTAATGTTATTGCCTGTCTGAAGACCAGTTTGGACTGTAGCAGCTCTCTGTAGAGGGATTCTAATTCAGTTCCTTCCCAGCAACCATCTACAATGTTAATACTTTGGGTAGTTCATCTTGCAGAGTACAGCAAAAAGAGCTGTTCTCTCAGCTGTCTCTTCCAAACAGGTTTTGCATTTGAAGTGTTTGGTTAAACACTGAAAGATGAAAGCGCTTTGTCTCATGATGAAGTCTTTTTTTGTGAGCAGTGTGTTTTGAATAAATCTGTGAGCTAATCCATGAAAGGATTCAAATTCTGATGTTCTTAGTCTTCTGCAGAGACAGACTTTTGAGTATTGGTATAAAGTCTAATCCATTTTGTAGCTTATTTTGGCCAAGAACGACATACTTGGATAGTAAAAGATCATCATATCTGACATGAAAAGTGACCAACCACAGTTTGTTTTGCTTTTTATCATTCATCTAATTTTTACATTCAAATCACTACTGATTATTTCACAGAATTTCTACATATATATTTTTTATTTTGTTTTCCATTTTAGTTTCCCAATTTAAGTCGGCTCTTGCCATTTTTATGAGAAAGCTGGCGTGTATCGCTCTCTTACTCCTTCCTCTCCCCAGTGCAGCTCAATTTTCCTGTGCACTTTTTAAATCAGAGATGGATCAGGAGAATGATGCAGTTTGGCTAGAGGCATCCAGCTAATGAGAATTCAGTCTTCCCATAATTTTAATAAAGTCCCATGTTCCAGGCCGCACACATTCTCCCGCGCGTCGTTTCGGCATAAGGCGGCAACCAGCCGCAGGGCACTGTGCATTCTTTGTGTTTGTGTTTGTGAGTGCATCTTTATGACTCTTCACCCACTCCAAAGGCAAGAAGCTTTGGAGGAATCATTACGCTTTTACATTTCCCCAGGATTCCCCTGTGCAGCTCCATACTGTGGAGTCTGATCTAAACTCGCTCTCAATTCTTCAGCTGACACGGGACCGAGAACAGACTTTGCATTTCATTACTCATTGCCCATTATGGTCCTGCAAAGTTGAATTCAAGTTAAACACAAAGGAGGGTCGGTCAGGAATAGAGTTTAAAGGGCAGCTTATATGAACAATGCAATGCAGGATATGACTTCACTTCCTGTGCAGTGTTATTGACCTTATAGGGTCTCTGGGGTCTAATGAACCAAATACCAAGAACTGAGATGAGTCTGGCCATTTTGATGACATCATTCTTTCTATGTGAGATTCTTCCTGTTCCCATTGGTGAGAAGTTCATGGCTTGGGGTGGAGGGAATGCACTCTCACGCTAATATTCTTTGTTTCATGCCAAAAACTCATTAACTTGCTTCTCTGGTATTGTGGATGGTAGTTATCTCAAATGGATTTTGTTCAGTCTACATTTGGACCATTGACTGATTTAATGAAGCTGTGTAGTGAGCTAGATTTTGGTTTGGAGAAAGAAATATGATGCTTGCAATGAAATATCATGAGTATGTCTTCACCAGTCCAATATTACTGGATATGTCAGTGCAGTTGCTTTTAATATACAGCCCAAACAGTTGTAGAGACTGTCCAAAACTTTCCAGTATGATACTGGAGGGTTGTGGGTGGTTAGTAGGTGGTTGTTTACCAGCCCAGAGTCTCTGTGGCATTCTAGTATTCAGATATCTCACGAGCCCCTACAATGTAGGTTTTATGAGATTTTTCAACAGAAGAAAGTAAGTTATACAGGTTTGAAACAACATGAGGGTGAAGAACTGATGACAACATTATTTTTTTGATTCACAAGGAATCACATTTTAAATATAATTTTGTTCCCAAAAGTAAGTATATAGGGTTGGTGCAGAGTCATTTATTTGATGGTGACGTTGGCCTATGAAGAATTACAATTTAGTAATCCATTGGTTTTTAGTAATCTCGTAGTTTGTGAGCTGTTCTCACTGGCAGAAGGCACCATCTTGTTTGTCATTTCCTCAACCCTTATGTTATTTGTGTCTGGGGAACATTAGCCTCTGGCTCAGTACGGCTCCTGCTGAATATTAAAGACCTGCATGTGGCACGCGTGCACTACCCATCCTACCACAGCGCCTTTATTTTCCAGTCATTTAACTTGAGATCCATATAGAGCCTATTCATTCCAAAATGATGTTTATTTGAGCTCAAGAAACATTTTCTGACATAGCTTACTCAGCAGCTGGCTTCAGAGTGTCACAGTTGACGACTTGATTTTATAATATTGTTGATATTGTCAACTAAAACAGGTAAATCTTTTTTTGGAAGTTCAAACAAAGCTGTAATAAAATAAAATAACACAAATATTAACATAAAAATTGAAAAACATAAACTTAAAAAGAAAAAACCTTAACAAAAATATAAATGTTGCATTGGAAATAAGTGACTAAAATGACTGACTAAAACTGAAAGAAATATGAATTAAAGTCATATAGAAATATTAAAAAATAAAGACTAATAATAATGACATAACTGCATAAATTACTTAAATTTAATCTAAAAACGAAAGCTGAAAATAAATATTAAGAAATATTAATAATAATATAAAATATTAGTGTCCCTATTATGAATTTTTGAAAATTACCTTTCATGCAGTGTGTGACACAGTTCTAAGTGAATGAAAACATCCTGCAAAGTTTTAAATCTGAAAGTGCACCATGTATAAAGTTAAATATTTTACCATAAATTAAATATGGTAAAATGTGCATGCTTAGTGGTAGCTAAAAAGCATGATAAAAATAGTCAAAATATTTCATAAAAATCACGCAAGGAGGGAGGAATTTGTAAATGACAGGTGTTTTAGATCTCTGGAAACCGCTCTGTGGAATTCTGCATATGCATATTCTGTAAGGGCCTGATGATTACAATGTGTGAACTAATTGTAACTTTTCACCTTGTGACTTTTCAGTGTTGCCGTGGGAGTTGGTTTCTATGGAAACAGTGAAACCAATGATGGGGTTTACCAGCTGACCTATTCTCTCTATAATGCCAATCACACGCTGGCGGGAGTGGACAGTTTGGTAAGTACAAATATAGCAGCGCTGACTATAAATAACACACTGAGACTGTTTTTGACTCCCTGACCAACTTTAGACTTGACTGATTTAAGCTGAAGTGTCCCAATAGTCTTGCAGACTTCTCCTAAGCAAATGTACTCCCTCTAAAGGCTCTAACATTATCTCTTTTCCCTCCCCGCAAATAGTTCTGCACTTTCTATCAAAGCGTTTCTTCCAACCAAACCTTAGCCAGATGGTCCCTATATCCAGTTCAGTTGCCTGCTCCTTTTAAATCTTGTTTTTTTTTGGTTTGTTTTTTTGCCAATCGGCAGTGCTAAAATTTCATGGGATCCCCACTGAGTGCATGATTGATTTTCTGACATCCCTTTGCAATAGCAAGGACACCACTGAAGATATATGCAGCTACGTGCAACCGTTCAGTGTCTCTGGAAAGATGTGAACGACAAGGGGTGTATCAGTGTGTGTTAGAAAATGCACACACACTCTAGTGTGTTTCTGTGATATGTAGTGGTTGGAGAAAATACCTCAAATTGGTTTTTACAGCCTTTTATGTTTGTGCAGTTATGAAGGCTTCTTTTTCCTTTCGTCATTGTCCTTTTCAAGGCCCTGAAGGCTGGGGCATGAATAAAACCTTATTCATGTATCGTCAGCCAGACCTATTTATATCCATCTTCGTTTTCTGATTCAAATGCGTAGAGCTGACAGTGACACTAAGACGCTTTAATCCTGCTTCACGCACCAATTTCATGCACTTGGTAGGGCCTTTCATGCCTCTGGTTGTGAGTTTTAGCTATTTCGTTGCATGGTGGACTGAAAGACTGCAACAGCAATGATTAGTTCACATTTCCCCTCATTGAAGTGTGTCATTTCATCTACAAAAATAATGTTCTGTTTTCAAACAGAAACATTCTGTCTGTGCATCATTCTTTGTCTATCGTTCTGTCGTCTGTCTGTCCATCTGTGCATCCATCCATCTGTCACTCCGTCCGTCTGTCCATCTACTGTTCTGTCGTCCATCCATCCGTGAATCCATCCATCTATCCATCATTCTGTTTTTCCATCCATTCAGCCATCCTTTCATCTATCCATTCATCCATCATCCATCATTTTATCATTCTGTCTGTGCATCGCTCTATCCATCTGTCTATCATTCTGTCATCTGTCCATCCATCATTTTGTATGTCTATTGTTCTGTTGTCCGTCCGTAGATCCATGCGTGCATCCATCCATCCATCGTTTCATCTACTGTTCTGTCATCTGTCTGTCCATCCATCTATCAGTCCATTGTTCTATCCATTCACCCATCCATCTACTGTTCCATCTTTCTTTCTATCTATCCGTTGCTCTATCACTCTATCCGTCTTTCCATCACTCTATCTACCTCTCTGTTGCTCCCTCACTCTATCCGTTGTTCCATCGAACAGTCAATCCATCTGTCTCTCTACATTTACATACAGCTGCTATTTTAAGGTGTTGCATGAAGAGGACAATTTGAGTCACACCTCTTAGTAAAACAGTTATCATTCCCAGATACTGACAGTATGAGGTCCACGTGACATTATCTCAACTTTAGTGATGGCATCATCAACCCAAACCTAATCTTATATTTATTTACAAGCGAGTAGCTGATGACAAATGTATTTACTTCCATATAGATCTTAACAAAAATGTGTGAGTGCAAATGTTTGAGTGCAAACATCTCACAAGCTATAGATCAGTAATCCACAGCTGTTCAGCTCACTTACACCTGTTGTACGAGCCTTCAGGGAAGCGTTGATGTTGTGGTTCTGAACTGAGCGGAGACTGAAGGCGCTCCGAGCATCTGCCCGCTTACAGAACTGAGGAGTTGAGGATTAACTCCCCATCTGCACTAATGGAGATTAATGCATCTGTTTCTGTCTCACTCTGAATTATGAAGCACACACTTATCTGAGGTCAACTTGATTCCCTCAACACACTCTCTGAGTCATCACAAGCCAAAAGGCAGAACTGACCTAGGAACTGCTCTTTCGGGGAAAAATCAGCCGTAATTTTCATTAGCAGTCTGCCTCAGAGAGATAAGAGCATGTTGTTGTGAAAAAAATGATGTAATGATGCTCAAAAGGGCTAGAGATGTTTTTGATCTTCTGGTCATGACCTCAGATTAATATCAGCTAGCTTCAAGAATCGTCAATACATTTATCTAAGCTTGCCATCAAGTTGAAGAGACCCTCCATTCTTGAAACGCTCCCTAGAGACCAGGTCCTTCAAATGGTACAAAGTGTCCACTGTCTGAATGCCCATAATTAGCCATGAACCCGGCGACAAAGGCTTTGATGAAGTCACTTGTGGAAATCTTTGACTTCCTGATTGAGGCTCTTCAATGGCTCTGCCTGCCTGAAAACAATGATTTAATTTGGCATCCATTGCACACAGATGCTTGTTCTTTCTCACACACACATGCACACACTCTCTTTTTGTTTGAAAGCACTGGGCTGCCCTTTCAAAGGAGTCAAGAGAAGGAATAGCAGGACTTGTTTTTTGCAGGAACGTTGAGCGGTGACTGCTTGGTTTTCGGGTTTATTGGTTCTGGGCCATAAGGTCTCTTGTTCACCTCCTCTCGGGACCCCCTCTGTGCTTGCAAATGAACTGTGTGGCTTCCTGTGTGGATCTGTTTTGTGTTCACAGAGGCACCTAGGGATTAACAAGGACATAAATTACTTGGTTTGAATTACAGGAGAACCATAATGCTGTAGATACATTGTGGGGCAACTTGTTACATGTGTTTTATGTATATAAAATTTATATTAATATTTTTTTATTAATTATTTAATAATTATATTTTACTGTATTATAGATAATTATAATTAAAATAATAATAATAATTCATTCTCAATATCGTAATTTTACATCATTTTTATTTTAATCTTTTATTCAAAGATATTATTCTAAAATCAATGTCAATAAACAACATGGTCATTGTGACAACTTACCCCATGTAGTGTGATGACATGCTTTCTGTTAAATGTAACACTTTATTTTCCAGCTAATAATTCTGAAAATGTCCAATACTTTTGTAGTCAATACAGGAAAAGCAAATCATATTTTCTGAACTTTTATCAAGGTGGATACTGGATATTATATTACAGAATGTCAACCCAGAGCTCTGTTGTTCTATAAATACCTCTGTTCTCTGCACGGTGTGACATGATGCAGAGCACTGTGTCATTTGTACCGTCCTCTCAGCTTGCGAAGGTCACTTTTTTTAACGCTTTGACCAGAATGCGGACATTTTCTGGACTCAAGCCAGCTGCTTAACCATTACGATGTTTTCATTGAGTGTAACCTTATCCAGCGTTTATATTTTGAGTGAGAAGTAGTTAGTGAAATGTTTGACAGCATAGATTAAAGTGTCACATTTGTGGACATTTCAGTTTAGGCAAAAGACTGCAGAATGACTCGCTCAAGAAAGCCTGGAGGAAAATAGATTGAAGGCAGAGTCTGTTTGAAAGGGTTGTGATTTATAGACTGCCTTAATTTTCAATCTGTGGAATGGAGGTTGACTGAGCTCTCGGTCAGGCTGGGCTCCAGGTGCAGGAGTATGAGCCACTTCAGTGCTCTAGCCTATATATTGAGACTGCTGTTGGCCCCCAGTCCTTCTTTGTCCCCTCCTGACCATTCTGGAGATCACAGGTGAATGCTAATTTGCTGGCTTAGCTACTAAACTGTTAGAATTGTTAACAAAGATGTTTTTTTTTTTCCTTCTCTCTCTCTCGTCCTTTCTGATCTCCTTTCTTTTCTTTTTTATTTATTTTCCTTTTCTGCTTGTTTTCTTTCTTGACTGGCAATGTGCAAATGACTGCCAATATTCTAATATTTAGACTATATTTAATAGGGTGGAACTTTGGAAATGTGTTAAAGGTGCAAGAATGCATGTTCTTCTGCAGAGTTTTGAAAGTTTTGCTAGCAGTTGGTGGAAAGGTTGTGGGATTCTTACCATTTCAAACAACCCAAAAACTCACTGAAAGTCTCTCCCAGGAAAATACCCACAATCCTGCTGATATTCTTCACACACACCAGTTAACTGCAAGAGAAAATTGATAGAAAGTAATAAAGGAGCTGAGAGCTGTTTATCCATCACCCACGAGCCAGTTAATCAAACGTTCATCGAAGGTGAATTTGAAGACAAAGTGAATTTGATTGTTGTTTCTGAGTTCCTGAGATTGGTTTTTCCTTTCAATGTCAGGTTCTTAACTCTAAAAAGCTCAAGTTTCAACCCACCGCTGCTTGTAAGAGTCACATCTGATCTTTATCTTACTATTTCCTTGCAGTCTTTGTTTCACTGTTGGTCTTTATATGTTCATTTCTGGTTCTTCTCAGTAACTATATTGAGAACCTCTGAACTAGTTCTACCAACAAACCCCCAGACATTCCCACAGCCATTATTAGAAGACCTGTAAGCAGTAAGGTCATCATTCCCTTTTTTGTAATCTCTCTCTCTCTTGCTCTCTTCTAATTTTTGTCTTACTGCCCCCCACACACACACACACACACAATTTTAATGGAGAAATATAAAATCATATCTGGATATAGAGCAGGCTGCACCACTTAGTGCTTGTGTTCCATTTCACGCTTCAACTCTCCCATTCAAATTTAATTGCAGAAGCTCAGCGCCTACAGAAACCAGAGACAATCAATTAGAGCCGCAGAGCTGGGAGAAAAATCTCAGTCTCGTATCTTAACCACTTCCTCACATATGCATTACAGTTGTGGCTTAAGAAACACAGCTCAGATGTCTAGCGTTTGTTCATTAGTTGGATTATTGGATTACGTTCAGCTGAGATATTAAACCCTGCTGAGGAGGTTTTCACAGTCGTGGCCACACAATAAAATTTGCTATTCCCAGGAAACATACAAAATGTTTCTCAAAATCACCCTCAAAACTAAAAAAAGCATCAGGACTTTTGTGTTCCATGAAGATGAAAGGATTCAGGAGAGTGCATTGCTGATGTGAGATCAAAGATTCCATGAAAAATGAATCTGGTCAAACTAGATAATCAATGTGGAATTGAGTTTCTCACAGCTTTGGGTATGAGATCACTTCGCTCTCGAGTAGTGATGTCCCAACCCAAAGTAAACTGCTGGGAATTGAGTCTGGGCCATGAGTATTTGATTTCAGGATGTAGAGCATTTGCCTGGGAATCCCCTGATTCTGTGCTGTTTTTAGCTATTATTGAACTTTAAATATGCTGAATGTACCGTATATGCATGCACTCATCTGGCCTCATCTCATCTTTTTCTAACACAACACACTCTATTTAATGAAGCTTTTGGGTGGGTCTGTTAGAAGGGATGAGGGAGCACAAATCTGGTTACAAACCGGCTAGTTCTTCGTGTCTATTCACACAGAAAACAGCTCTTTTTTAGAGCACATGCAATAGGCCTACTTTCTCAAATGCCTAATTTGGGGTATTGAATAAGAGGTTATGTTAAGGAGGACATCATGTGTCTTCGTGTTCTTGTTTATTCTGCATTTAATGTGCACGTCAGCCAGATAAACAGATTTGGTGATGTTAAATGAACTCTAAAAGCTTTTCAATTACTTACTTAAAATTGATTATTAAAAAATGTGGTCTTAATAGGTTTTCAATATTGAAAAGTACACAACCTGAAATGGTTTGAAAGAAGTCTGTTATGCTCAGCAAGGCTACATTTATTTAATCAAAAACTATAATGTGAAATATTTTCACACTTTTTAAAATAACTGTTTTCTATTTTAATATATTTTAAATGTAATTTATTCTTGTGATTGCAAAGTTAAATTTTTAGCTTCATTACCGCAGTCTTCAGTGTGATATGATCCTGTAGAAAAATTTAATATGCTGATTTGGTGCTCAAGAAACATTTATATTATTATATAATATTATTATCCATGTTTAAAAAATAAATAAATAAATAAATATATATATATATATATATATATATATATATATATGTGAAAACATTATACCTTTTATTTAGGGATTCTTTGATTTAATAGAAAGTTTAAAAGAACAGCATTTAATTGATATTATTAAGTCTTTACTGTCCCTTTTGATCAAATAATTCATCCTTGCTGAATAATGGTACCAGTTTCTTTAAAAAAAAAAAATCTTACCGACTCCTAGAGTACGTCATTATAAACTCATCACAGTATGTCTGTGTGCACTAACAGTGTTATTTTCTCACAGGTCACCGGTACTGTGGGAGGCATGCAGAGTGGCCTGAACGAGCACTTGTCTCGACTGGGCGAGATCTTTGCTGCACGAGGAGACTTTGTGCAGACACTGCAGTTCATGCAACAGATGTCAGAAAACATTATTAAGCAGCTGCTTGGGCTTCCTGACTGGGAAAAGGCGAAAGTAGACCTGGCCGCCATAGCTGATCAGACAGCATATGTGGAATATTACAGGTAATGATGAGAGCTGCCACCTTGAATCTTTCCATAATGTACCTCTCCTGCAATAGGCCTGCATTTTCAGTGCAATACAGGTTTATTTGTAGCAGCCAAAAACATTATGAAATATTGCATCCTTGACTTTTCATATTCTTCTAAGTGTGGTTGAGTGAAGCACCCTAGTAGTCCATCAGCGGCTAATGCATGACTGCATGTGTGTACAGTCTGTTTTATATTTGCATTTAAAGCCATTTCCTCGTGTTAGACACTATAGATCACACGTTATTTACTGCCACAGCTTCACCGCTGGTCATCCATCAAAACATCCACCAGTACCGCATTCATATTCCTGTCATTATTTCACATTGCAGATGACAGGTTGATAAGTGATGATGTCACAATTCTTTAGTTTAGGTTGCCAGAAAAGTTCATCTTTGATAGGAAGCATATTAATATAACTGACATGTGATAGTGATAATGTGAATGTGGGTGTGCATGTGTCTGAGAGCAGTTTATAGGAAGAGACACATTCATCTATTCCCCTCTGACAGGGTTTCAGCGTATGAAATATTAATACCTATAGAAGTTGTTCATCTATTATGAATTATTTCCAGAGACGAAGAGCTCTCTGGAGTGGTCTAGGCAGAACACACACGCTAACAAGAAGATTTTATCTCTTAGCGATTGCACTTTTGTAGCTCAGGAAAGTCTCAGTCATGTTGTACTTAAGTATATAACTTGAAATGCAACCTAAAATTCATGAGGAGCAATAAAAATTGACACACATGGAACAATTGGCATGAAAAATGAGTATAACAGGAATGTGGATAGCATGGCTCTGATAATAACTTAATAATCTGATGTGATAAGAGAAATGTTTCCTATTTTTATGCATTTATTTTGTTTTCTTGGTATTGTGTCAGATTTGAGAACAGTTTGAGATGCTGTTAAAATATTTCTGAAACTCTAGAAGAGTTGCTTTTGAGATACTGGGATTGTTTTTTCCCCCAAGAGGATAATCTGAGAAGCAGGTCTGTGTGAAACAGCTGAGAAATTAAAGAGATTTCGTTTGTTATTTTTCATTTAGATGGGCACACACACACACTCTCTTGCTTCATACCCAGTTTATTTTTCACACATATCTTGATTAACAGTTTCTAAACTTGGCAGTATATTGTGTGAATTATTGTCAGCATCTCTGATCACGTCATTTGATGTGTATTCATTAACTGCTTATAAAAGTCTTCATCTGCTGGTTTTTCTTTCTTCTGAAGGTGGCTGACATACCTCCTGATACTGATCTTGGATCTGGTCATCTGTCTTGCTGCTTGTCTGGGCCTGGCCAAACAATCTCGCTGGCTGCTCACTACGTGAGTACAAACATGACATTACACTGGGTTATCATGAGATGATGAATACTGGAATTAAAGACAAAGATATAAAAAGAAAGTAGCCTCAGATTTTTAAATGGGTCATGTTGCCCTGATTTTCTTCAAAATACAAGTTCATTGTACCATCAAGGTTTCCTATAATGCTCAGAAACCATCCTACCCAAGACCATTTGTTAAAAATAAGCAAAAACTGCAGTCATAAAGCAAAAACGTTTCATTTAAGGGTCAGATCGGGTATGAAAAATGGCTGTTTTGCTGCAAAAAGACTTGGCTAACTTTATCTGTAGGAGAAACTTTATCTCAGAGAAGAAAAACATTAATAAAAAATGTATGATATGACCCCCTTTAAAATGTTACGACATGAGATTGAATAGAAAGAAGTTAATTAAAAGAAAGATCAAAGAGAAAAGAACGGCAAATAAAATGTTATCCTCGTTCTCGAAGGATTGCCTTTTAATGCTGTACACCTGAAAAGAACAGAATGTTGTTTTTTTTATTACAGTTCTCATCTAAATGATAAATTAAAAAGGAAACCAATAGCTTAGACGTGAGTAATTGTTTAATTTATCAGCTGGATTTTACTGCACAGTATTTCCTAAAGTAGAAAGTGTGTCATTTAGTAGCACAGTGGATTTCTGAGTATAGAACACTTGCTGTCATGTTCAGTATAAAGTGAAGCGTTGGAAGTGTTCTGCAGTCTTATGGAAGTAAAGGCATTGTGCTATCAGAGATATCCTAAATTGAGGTCAGTGATGGTATATATGGTACAAACCCTTCGTTTATAAAGATTCATGGGCAGCAAAATCTGTAGAACAAGCTCTGTTGGGTACTGTCTACCCAAATTTCTCTCACACACAATCACAAAGCACAAACTGCGTTATGCATGGTTGAATCTCATGAAACGTTTCAGCCCAAAAATAGTAATTCATTTTTTGAATAAAGAAAATAAAACATTTTATTTTTCACCCATATTGTCATAATTCAGAACCCAGATTTGACATCAACTGGCAACCCAACATAGCATTGTAATTGTCAATGGTATTTTTTATGGTGTGTGTGCAGGATGATGGTCTGCGGTGTTCTGACTCTGATATTGAGTTGGGCGTCTCTCGGAGCTGATGTGGCCACTGCAGTGGTAAGTTCAAACCAACAAGCTTGTTATTCAATCAGTGATTCTGTTCAGGTTCTGTTATCTGAGATATGGAGAATTCAAGACAAACGCATCAGTACTTCCATTCAGAGCACTCCATGTGATTACATATCATTGTGTATTTGTATGTGATGTTATTTGGTTTTCATATCCACTTGAGGCGGGTCACAGTCAGTCCATCGATATCAAAAGCTTGTTTATGTGGCAGAGCATGACAAATAATAGTCAACTGCTGTCTGCTTGCCTGAAGGAGGTGATAAACTTCCAATTTATTGCGTTTGATGTGGGTGTGTGTGCGATCAAAAACACTGGTTTATGTGTTTATTGGGAAAAGAGTTAAAAGTGGCAGATTTCATTAAACCACATCAATGAAAGAGGGTGAAATAAAAGAAAGGGCAAGTATTGAATGGAGGTCCACCTTCGGTTAAAAAGACCCAATGGCTTTATTGATTCAGACATTACTTCCACAACAGCATTTTGCTGACAGTCTAGATGAAAGTCTAGTGCATTGCAATCAAATTAATTCAGATGAAATAAAATGAATTGCATTGTTCATAGTTTTTTGTTTTGCTTTTTGATTTTGCATTACTTTAGGATTTTCATTTAGTCTCATAATTGAGCTAAGAGAGCTTCCCTGTAGAGTCTTTGGAAAATCAGTTTTTTGGCGAAGTTTTATGGCTGAGTGTGATTCGTTTAACTTTTATAGCCCTTCTATTTTCTCTTACAAACTATTTCACTCACTCACCCACTTATTCTCCTACTCATAACTGTAACTGGCAGGTTATGAATGCAGTTTAACAGCTACCCACAAACCAATTATATCCATCAAAAAAACAAACAGTATGGAAGAATCAATAGAGCCCGTCAGTGGAACTTGTAGCTAGTGCTGTGTGTGTGTGTGTGTGTGTGTAGAAAAAGAGGTTTCTCTGTGTAGAAAAAATACTGTTCATGCATTATTTACAAATCTATTTCCAAATACATAAGTGTTTTCTGCACAGCTGTTCTCCCACTACTGAATGTACACAGTCCACAGCAAAAAAAAAATATAATATACCCTGCAAACTCACAACCTTGCTATGGAAGCTTGTTTCTGCTACGGAATAATAATATAAAAAGATAATTGTGACTTTTTATCACAATTATATTCAATTATCTCAAACTGTTATCTTGCAGTTCAAGTTTATATCCCACGATTCAGTCTTTTTTTCTCACAATTCTGAATTCATATGAAGTCCAAATTGTGAGATATAAACTCTGAATTCTGCAAGAAAAAAACTTGCGAGAAAAAGTCAGAATTGTGAGAATTGCGAGGCAAAACAGTCTGAATTGTGAGAGAAAAAGTTGCAGTTATCTTTTTTTATTTTTATTACAGGCTTCAGAACTCAGAAATAACAAAGTTGGAGCTTTACATTGTGCTTTTTTTCCACTGGTTGCATTAAAAACAAACAAGTATTACTATAGTATAGTCTGATTCATGAACAAATTAGCCTTATATACTTAAGTACTTGAGTCTGTTCTTTAAAAGAATTGCTTAAAACGATTCACAAGATATCAATTTTAAAATTATTATTCACTAAAACCATCAGAGAGGGGACTAAACTAAAATTTGACTCACTAACTTGATGGTTATGTGTTGTTGTTTTTTTAACAATGTTACATTACAAAATATTACTATTTTGTTGATTATGTGATGTAGAAAACACTGAGACCCTGTTTACACTAGTGCGTTTTTTGTTTAAAAATGGCGTTTTAAATTGAAAATGGTCCTCGTCTACACTGGCGTTTTCACTGCATTTCAGAAACGATCTTCGTCTACGGTACACAGTAGTGTTGTCAAAAGACCCGGTACTTCGGTACCAAGTCGGTACAAAAAAAATGAAAACGTCACGGTACCAGGTTTTTTTAAGTACCGGTGGTACCGAGTACCCGGTCAACCCGTTTCTTGACGCGTACGGACCTATGATTTCCGCGATGCAGAAAATGCGGACGGAATCTCGGAATCCAGTTATAAAAACGGAATTTACAGTTTAGCACGGAATGTCACGGAATTTGTCAAAGTTTGGATGAATCAATCAAAAGTAGGTCATTACATTTAAATCAAATCGCGACATGGACTAGTATCTGTAAATATTAAGCCGCAAAAGTCGATTCAGATATGAATCCCCCATGTTCTGCGAGTCTCTGTGTGAATGAATGAAAAGTAGAGACGTGCGTTTTTTTTACGTTTTTTTGCTACACACACTGAAGAGCGCGTGACGCTCGCGGTGATTTCAGCATCTGCCGTCTCAATGAGGACATAAATACATAAACAACATCTACAGAACTGCTCTGAGAGTCACTTCATGAGCATTTTACCGTTTCATTTGAGTAAAACCAGCGTCATATCATATAGCTACACAGAAATTTAAAGGTGTTCATGGCAACCCGTCAAAATAAAAGTTTATCTTAAAGACATTGTGCCAGAAATATATTACTATAATTTAGTTGAATGTACTGTGATACTATTACTACTGTTGAAAAAAATATTTATTTTTAAAGAAATAATCACACAATATTTCTTCCATATTTTAATTTTAATAGTAAATCCCCTTTATTTACCAAAAAAATTAAATGTGTTTAAATTTCATTAATTAAAAGACAAATTAAATTTGGGTGAAACTTTACTGTTTACTGTTTTTCATACCTTTATTACTTGCGGAAAAACTTGAAACACAATTTAAATAAGTATAAAGAATGGCATTCATTTTTGTACATTTTATTTTTGTTTGACTTTATTATTAAAAATAGTGTGTTTTTAATTAGCATGTGGTACCGAAACTGGTACCGAGAACCATGGATTTTCACTGGTATCGGTACCGAATACTGAGATTTTGGTACCGTGACAACACTAGTACACAGATGAAAACGCATGTCACATGACCATTAATGCATGTACAACCATATAGGTAGATTCCCTATCATTTAGATGGCGGACGCGTCTGCGTGCTTGGATAGGTCAAATGGGGAATCTACCCATACATATCTATGGGTACAGCAATGAGCATGATGTTATTGTTTACACGGTTGTCAAGGATACGCAGAGAGCTATGCGTTTTCAAAAGTCTCCGTTTTGGTCCGTTTACACTGAAACGCAAGCCCAGAGTTTTCAAAAGTCTCCGTTTTCGAGGGTCGAAAATGCCGGAGTAGTGTAAACGACAGGTGTAACCATAGCAAAAGTTATGCGTTTTAAAACGAAAATTCACTAGTGTAAACTAGCCTGAAATATACACACACCGGCACACCATGTGTACTGTTTGCAGATACACTGAGTTATGTTTCTCTGTGTGTGACTAATTTGGTTTGCTTCCACATTGCAAATATTTCCCCTATCAGCTCATTAAGAATGAAATGTAGATGTGCCACCTCTTCAGCATCAGTGGACACGCTCAGTTCTCTGTAATGAACTCATCTTTCCTGCAGGCGTTAGACACAGACACACAGGGCTTTGATCCTGTCTTCACGGCTAATGAATTAATGCATAACGCAAGGTATTGAGCCTCAGGAGTTCAACAGGATGTGGACTTGACTTCAAACTTTCATGCTCTGAGACCGGACGAGTGGAATGTTTTAAAGTTGATGGACATGGATCACTACAGAATAAATGCTCCTAATGGGTTGTCGTGTGATAAAGGCTGAGAAATTTCAAATATTGAAGGCAGTAGAATAATTGACATGTGGTGGACTTGTGAATTGAGGAGGCAAAGTCGGAGTTAGTAGTCAATATTACCTTTTATTTTATTTTATTTTGGTTCTTTTCTGTGCTGTTACTTGTATTCTGATCTGAATTGTTTTGAGTTTTCTTGCCTTGTTAGAGAAATTGCTCCTGGTAGAATGGAACAATGATGTCATCATTGAATGCAAATGTATTGTTGACAGAAATATGTGTTCCTTTCACAGCCTGGGGATGTTTATGTGCAGACTATATATGTTAGAGTGTGTGCGTGGTGCATGTCTGTTTTTTCCTTAGACCGACATTATAGCATAATGTCTGCATCCCTCCCAGCTGCCTATACGGTATGCTTAGAGCCTGTGTGGTGACTCGTGTCGTGTGTTCCTTCCTGTCGAACAGATAGCTGTTGTTTATTTGGGCCCATGAGTTTATTCTGCAAGCCTACAGTATATGAGTGTGTGTTTGCAGTTGTGTGTACTTCCTGTGTCGATTTATGTCCCTTCACCTATTGCCCCAAACATCCTGCAGTAACAGAAGTGTGTTTAGTTGAAATACAGTTATACAAGGATTTTGGAATTGGTATATTTATTGAGAAAAAAATGTGTATATATATATATATATATATATATATATATATATATATACATACATATATATACATACATACATACATATACATACATATATATATATATATATAGATATACATACATACATACATATATATATATATATAGATATACATACATACATATATATATATATATATACATACACACACACACACACACATACACACACACACACACACACACACACACACACACACACACACACACACACACACAATCATTCAAAAGTTTGGGGTTAGTAAGATATTTTTATTTGTTATAAAAATGTATGCTTTTATACAGCAAAAAATTAATTAATTAAATATGTTTAAAACATTATATTAAAAAGTTAATTTGAAGTTTTGCATTTGATCAAAAAGTCCTGGGGGGAAAAAAAAGTTATTATAGAAAGAATTATTGTAAATTGCAATAACTTTTACGATATTTGTAATAAAATAACAACTTAAAAAAACATGCAAAACTAAAAAAATATTAGACATCAGACTTTTGAATAGTAATGTATTTTATATTTATATTTAATTTATTGCAGGTTTTTTTTACAACCCCAAATCAGAAAAAGTTGGGACAGTATGGAAAACGCAAATAAAAAAACAAAAGTAGTGATTTCTAAATTTACTTTGACTTTTATTTCATTGCAGACAATATGAACACAAAATATTTCATGTTTTGTTTGGTCAACTTCATGTTATTTGTAAATATACATCCTTTCTTGTCATTCAGACCTGCAACACATTCCAAAAAAAGTTGGGACAGGAGCAATTTAGGGATAGTAATGAGGTAAATTGGTTAAATAATGATATGATTTGAAACAGGTGATGTCAACAGGTGATTGTTATTATGATTTGGTACAAAAGCAGCATCCAAGAAAGGTCTAGTCCTTTAGGAGCAAAGATGGGCCGAGGATCACCAGTTTGCCAACAAATACGTGAGAAAATTATTGAAATGTTTAAAAACAATGTTCCTCAAAGAAAGATAGAAAGAGATTTGGATATTTCACCTTCAACAGTGCCTAACATAATTAAAAGATTCAAGGAATCTGGAGGAATTTCAGTGCGTAAAGGACAAGGGCGCAAGCCTAAGTTGAACAACCGTGATCTCCGATCCCTCAGTCCAAAAGCCAGGGTCTGTCATGGTATGGGGTTGTGTTAGTGCCCTTGGCAAAGGTAACTTGTACTTCTGTGATGGCACCATTAATGCTGAAAAGTACATAGAGATTTTGGAGCACAATATGTTGCCTTCAAGAAGACATCTTTTCCAGGGACGTCCATGCATATTTCAACAAGACAATGCAAAACCACATTCTGCACACATTACAAAGTCCTGGCTGCGGAGGAAAAGGGTACGGGTACTTGACTGGCCTGCCTGCAGTCCCGACCTGTCTCCAATAGAGAATGTGCAAAATGCGACAACGAAGACCCCGTACTGTTGCCCAGCTTAAGACTTGTTTGCAGGAAGAATGGGAGAAAATTACACCTGAAACACTTCATCACTTGGCGTCTTCAGTCCCTAAACGTCTTTTAAGTGCTGTGAAAAGGAATGGCAACATTACAAAGTGGTAAATGCTTTACTGTCCCAACTTTTTTTGGAATGTGTTGCAGGTCTGAATGACAGGAAAGGATGTATATTTACAAATGACATGAAGTTGACCAAACAAAACATGAAATATTTTGTTTATATTGTCTGCAATGAAATACAAGTCAAAGTAAATTTAGAAATCAAGACTTTCTTTTTTTATTTGCGTTTTCCATACTGTCCCAACTTTTTCTGATTTGGGGTTGTACTTTTTTGTGTGTTTTACGGTCTAGGGCACAAGTGATTTCTGTGTTGCACCAGACAAATTTCTGATGAACCAAACAAAAGACGCGATCAGCTCAGGTGAGTGTATCTCTTATGCTGAATGTATGTACTGTAAGTTTGGACACATACACGCACGCACACTGTCATCTCTGTATTCACTGTAATCTCATATTATGAATGGGGATTATAGCTCTTCAGTGAACAAATTTGCATTGAAATGGCATTTTTACACTATCAAGTGCTTGAATAGTTGAAAGGGTTAATCTGAGAGACCTTTAATCCTGCTCCATAATCACTGTGACTGAATACATCGGTAAAATGGCCATTCATATGATTATGTAACTTTAATCCTGTTCTCAGCCATAATATATTCCTGCACTACCAGACAGACAGAGGCTCCCTCAGGTGCACGAGGACAGAGCCTCCCAGAGGAAAATTTCATTCCTCAGAGGCTGCTTTTCCATAGCGCGCAAGACTTAAAGGAATATTTCACCCAAAAATGAAAATAGCACCATAGCCTGAATAGTTAAAAGTGGCTGCTACACATCTTGTGTAGTTTAATGGATGTCATCCATCAGAAGATTCATTTAAGCTTAATGACGACCAGATTTTGAAGACACGTCACTTTTTTTTCCTATGGTCTATATGCCATGCTGTTCATAATGCACTCTTTCTCGTTGTTTCTTCTTTTCTAGATATTGTGCATTATTACCTGTACTGCAGCCAGACACTCCCCAACCCGTTTCAGCAGGTACTATGTTTAATAGAAATTATCACTTGCATTTTGTTCTTTAATTTCCTACTAAAGATGGTCTTCAGTAGAGATGTGAATCATAAGGAATCTAAGGATGCTATTTTGATTCTTGTTTTACTTGATACGGATTTATTTTAGTCCTTTAGAGTAAACACACATTTGTTCACAAGTTGGTTTATGATGGTTACATTTTAATGTTTGTATATCAGCAAGGGCAATGTAGTAGAGGAATGTTTATTTATTGCCTTTTTGTATTATTTTCTCATAACATTTCTTTCAAACTGCAACCTCACAATTCATATTTAATCTTTTTCATTTCATTTTATTTAAAAATACTGAATTCTAACAGTTCTTTTTGTAATTTAGAGAAAGAAAAATATTTTTTTAAGTCAAACATGTACTGAGTGAGTCATTACACTGCTTAAAATAGCTAATAACTCATTTTTGAAACTGACCATTTTTGATCGATTCAATAAAAATAAGGGGTTTGTAAGAGATCTTTTTTATATTGCTATATATTTGCATATCAGCAAGAGCAATGCAATATAAAGATGTTTATTTTCTTTTGTATTTTCTCATCACATTCTTTTCAGACTGCAAGCTCACAATTCATAATTTATATTTTATGGCGTTATTGATTCACTAACAGCATTCTAAATTAAATGAAACCTCGAAAGTGACTAATTTGGGATTTATGCATAAAAATGCATAAAGCAAACAAACATTTGATAAAATATGTAAAATACTAATTTTAAAATTAATTAAACCATTTTTATCAGTAATTTCTATTCTGAATTAATTTATTATTAATTATAAGTACATTTTGTTAAAAAAAATAAAAATAAAACCTCACTTCGTCTTCCATCTAGGATGAGTTCATTTACTTGTCACATCACAATGCATTATGAAATTTTCTTCTCTGTATATAGACTGCATTAAATTGCTCTTTACATAATTTAGGTTGTTCAGTAGGTTTTAAAACAGTCAATATGAATCACTTTTTAATTCCCAAATATAGCTATCAGTTACTGCGACTGACTTATTAATCTCCCTCTCTCCACCTACTTTACTCTTTTCTGACTCTGTCTGTGGCTTTCTCCCTCACTTCTCCTGTCTCACTGCATCTCTCAGGGTTTTTAGGTCAGGCAGTAAAAGGCCAGTGTCCTATATCTCAGATTGCTGCAGTTCAGCTTGACTTGCTATAACAGAGAAACTGTAGACATCTCTCTCAGATCAATAAAGTTGTCACAAAGATAGAGCAGCAAAGGTGTTCATAACGAGAGATCAGTTGCATGTCCTTTACTCACTCAAGTCTTTCTCTCACACACGCACACACAAGATATCAGTCTGTAAAGAGCATCTTCAGCATTTTTAATGTATGACAATATTCTTGTAATGAGATGGATGTCTTTTTTACAAAATTCCCTTTTCATGTTCTGTTCTCGGTCTCATCTTTAATTTCTAATCTCTGTTTATTCATACTTGCAGTCTCTAAATCTCTTATTCTGTCACTCATTTTTTTGTTTTAGTTTAGTTTTTTGCTTTTTCGTTTATCCTTTTCTTTCCTCAATTTTCATGTGCAGTCTGGGATAGAGATACATTTCCACAGTGAATTAATTCACTCTCAAATCAAGACAAGAGGGTGAACATTGTACAAACAAAGTGGATTAATTTAATCAGTATATATATATATATATATATATATATATATCACATTATCATAATATAAACAATATCATCCCTAGAATATACTAACAAAATCCATGCCTCCAGACACGTTTTTTTTTTTTTTTTTCTGCTGCTTTTTTTTTTTATTATTATTATTTATAATAAAATTTATAATTACAAATTTTTATATTTATTTTTGTGGAATTTTATTTAATTTTTTTCTTCCTTTCTGATATGGTCATTTATATAGATTTGAGAGCTCTCAGTGTTACCAGGTGTGTTTATCTGTGGATGGTGCAGTTTCTCTCTCTGCTGGTTGAGACTGGAACTGCACGAGTCCCTTCCATGATGAACAGAACCTGTGCAAAACTGTGGATGTTGTTTGTTAGCCCTTAAACAAAGCGAACTGATCCTGAATTAGTTTGTTTTGCAGTCCCTGACTGTCTTCCAGAGATCGCTGACCACCATGCAGATCCAGATCCAAGGTCTCCTGCAGTTTGCAGTGCCTCTGTTCCCCACAGCTGAGGTGAGCGTGCACTATACAGATTGAGATAGACTTATGCATTCAGCAGAAGCTTTTATATATATAACTTATGACATTTTTATGATAATCTGACACATTGTTTTTATTCTTATTATGTAAAATTATTTATTTTAGCTAGAAAAAATTGTATGTACTATAATATTATATTTATTGTAATATAATGGAAATTGAGTGTAAAATGTAATGAAAATTTTGGAACTTTAATGTAATATAGTATGCTATTTCACTTCTTTGTTGGTGTATACAAATAGCTATGTGAATAAATGCATTTTATTGTATTTAAAGTATTTTTTTAAATTATTTTTTTCAAAGTAATTGTGTGTGGTTCTTTTCAGAGGGATTTACTCAGTATTCAGCATTTATTGAATAATTCAGAGGCCAGTTTACATCAGCTCACTGCACTTCTAGACTGCCGAGGACTCAATAAGGTACGGAGCACCTGCTTCTGTCTAATGTGATGCTGTGAGATTAGTGAGATTTTAGCAATTAGTAAAATGCATCTGAATCTCTTGTGGGATGTGTGTTTGCAGGACTACCTGGACGCTCTGATAGGTGTGTGTTATGATGGCGTGGAGGGGTTACTGTATCTCTGTTTATTCTCTCTCCTGGCAGCCTGTGCCTTCTCCGTCATGCTGTGTGCCATCCCGAGAGCATGGCGACAGATTGCCAACAGGTACAGTACCCACACACACACAGAATGCATTAAGATCACTAACATTGACTATAGTGCACTTAACTCTAATCAAACATCCATAAACTAGCTAAGTAAGTTCTTTGGGAGTCAGTTGAGAATTACAGACAGGTCTGTAAAAGCCTTTGCATAAAGAAAGCATGCTGAAACCTAGTACCTGTCATTACAAGCATGCCCTGAGGGTGCTTGCAAAGTTTCGGCACAGCACTACCTGCTAGTAATTTCTGAACAGTATGACCAGAATTCAAGAGTGTCTAGATTCTGTATGGCATGCCGAGTCACACTGTACATAGTTTTCATATGTCGGCTGTTTGCAGCATCTGCCATTGTGAATTTTGTTGTAAAATGCTGTATTTACGAATGCACTGGCATATTATTATGAAACTTGACTTTTGTCTTTAGCACCTTAACCTGAAGCAACCTATGGAGATTTGGGCCGGCGCCATGTAGTGGTCACGAGAGATAACACAATGTACAAATATGCTTACATTGCTTTCTGAAACCATTTTCATATAACTCATAGTCAAATTTGATGGCATGATGCCGAACTGGACCTAACCACACCGGATCAATTTGGTGGCGGCGTCACCTGTCACATTACAATTGATATATATTTACGGAGTGTCTATTTACACCAAGTGCAAATAGTCCACCTTGTTGGCAAAGGCTATTTACACTAACTTTGCCCACCAACGTGTGATTGGGATAGTCAATACTGCAAAAAGACGCTTGTTTTATATCAGTCTCAGTGGCGTAAATGGCAAGGTGCATGCGATCGAATCCGCCTTTTGCCAAAAAAATTTTTTCTCCCTTTTCAAATCTCATATCGCTTCGGAAAGGCATTTATTTTCATTAAATATGAAGGAAATAATAAAAAAAGTTGAAAATAAAGTATCGGCTAGGTGTAGGGAGGGCTTTATTGTCCCAATTAAGGTGGTATCCATTTAATAATTTGAATTAAAACTATAATTTACACTCAATACGCTATTATTGCGTACTGTTTTATAATGTACTACAATACTGAGGTGCAGATAATTGCCACTATTTGCAATAAGTAGTATAAATGGCAGAACATCATAGTTAACATAGTGTAAATAGAATCTAGCTATTTGCACTTAGTGTAAACCTGCAAGAGTTTCTTGCTTCTGTTGAGCATAAAAGAAGATATTTTAAAGCATGTGAGAAACCAAACAGGTGCTGGTCCCCATGTAGTTCCATAGTATGAAACAATACCGTGGAATTCAGTGGGCACCAAAAATGGTTTGGTTACCCACATTCTTCAAAATATTGTCTTTTATGTTCAACAGAAGAAAGAAACTTCTGTTTGGAACAACTCTAAGGTGAATAAATGACACAATTTTCATTTTGGGGTGAACTATCGTTTTAATTCTTGCATTTTTAATTCTGATGGTGTTGTAAATTGCACTTTTGTTCTGTATTTTTAATAATATAAATGCAGCCTTGGTTAGTATAGCAGAAAAATGTTACCGACCTCAAACTTTTAAATGATAGTATAAACAATGCTTCTCTTTCTCTCCACAGAGATAGAGATTACGATGACATTGATGACGGGGACCCGTTTAACCCTCAGAGCCGGCGAGTGACGTCGCACCATTCACAACAGGGCAACATGCACAGCTTCTGCAGCTACAGTAGCAGCATGGGCAGCCAGACCAGCCTGCACCCTCCAACACAGGCTGTGACCAACGCACCCCTGTCAGAATATATGTAAGAGTCCACCTTACACATGATTTATTCCTTTTCATATTCTGTGATTTCCTGTTTTCAGATCGATGTGTCTGAATTTTGTGTGACAGCGCAATTCAAGAACTTTTGGATGTTATAGACAGGAGATGTTGATTGATTTTCCTTTCTTGAGGAATATTAGATAAAGTTCACTTCTAAAATATTTCCTTTCTCACTCTGTCTTGAACTCTCGCCCTCATTTTCTGTTTTCATTCATCGCTGTCTTGTTTTGACAGGAACCAGTCTGCACTGTTTGGAGGAAACCCGCGCTATGAGAACGTGCCTCTGATCGGGAGGGGATCTCCTCCTCCTTCGGTGCGTTGGGCTCCAGAGGCCAAGCCCTTCTCATGAACACACATGCACTCACGTTGACACAATGATAGTAATTCATACCAAAGATTAACCTTTTTCACAATCATTTTAAGAGTCAACATCAAATCAAAATTGGCCATATGTAGTGTTCAAAAGTGATGGTAAAGACATTTAAAAATAGATTTCTATTTGAAATAAAAGCTGTTCCTGTATGCTTTCTATTATCGTAGAAAAAGAAAAGAAAATATATAATCGCTTCCACAAAAATATTAAGCAGCACAATGCTTTATGAGCACTAAAAATATATAGCAGCATATTAGAATGATTTCTGAAGGATCACTAAAGACTTGTATAATGGCTAAAAATTCAGCTTTGCCAGCACAGGAATAAAGTGTTTTAAAATGAAAATATAAATATTTCACATTTCATATTACTGTTTTAACTGTATCTTTGATTTAAATAAATGCAGTCTTGTTGAATTAGGCATAATGGCAAAAATTAAAGTAAATGGGCTAAATTTTGATTTTATGCTGACTTCAAACTCTTGCCATGATTATTTCTACCCTTAAAACTTCGATTTGTCTTTTGATAGCCAGTGGCTTTCTACTGTCTTCTGCTAATAGCTTCTTTTACGCTTTTTCTTTGTTTGTTCGTATGTTTCTCTGTTTGTATGTTTCTGTTCTTATTTTTTCTTCCTTATTTTAACCAAAAAATAAAATTCTTTTTGGAGCTTTACTCTCAGCCATATAGAAACCGCGTAAGTTGCTGTATGATTACAGTGTTATTGTCCCAGTCCCTTTGTTCTCTGATCCTTCCCTTTTTTTCCTTTTATTTCATCCCTTGTTTATTTTTATTTTTTCCCCATGCGTTTGAATAAATTCTGTGTGGGTGATTTTTCCCTTTTTCACTCCTGGCATGGATCCTCATAGACATACCCGCATATGATATGTTGTATGTTAGACACAGAAGAGCTATGTAGAGCACGCCCCCTATTGGTAGGAGGTCAGAATGCATTTACAATAGCATTTTCTGTCGGATTGTAGTGTTGTCTGGCCACTAGCATGCCTTACAAACCCTTTTGTTAGCTATTAACTTTATACAGGTTTAGACTGAGTAAATGATAGAATTTTTTTTTTTTTTTTTTTTTTTACAATCTAGCTAAAAGAACCTGCCTTTGCGTCATCAGTAAACTTGTAGTCCACACCAAACACAAAAGTGTAGTTCATTTTCATTTCACTCTTGAAAAGTGGTTCTTGTTTGCTTGAATGTTCTTAGCAATGTATATATTGTCGGTTTGTGACTTCTGTGTGGATGTTTTCCCACAGTACTCTCCAACCATGAGAGCCACCTACCTCTCCATGACCGAAGACCAGATCAGACACTTTGGGGAGGATTTCCGAGCATAGAACTGATCTGTTGTCCTCTGGTGTAAGTCTTCACACGCTGGAAATAAGGACAAATGGAAAACTCTCACGCCAACATGTGTGCGTGCCCATCTTTGTTTTAAAGGAGCACAGCCTGCAAGGAGAACGTCATTTTAAGAGCACTCAGTGTGTGTCCGTACAGGTGCTGGCATGCGTGTGTGTGTTTGTCAATCATTCTGATGGTGCGACGCTTCTTTTCCCTCACTACTGACACATTTGTGAGGTGCTGAAATATCCTATCTCTAATAATCTGTTATATTTGTACGTTTACACCATATTTTTTCATCAAATAGACTGTTTGTCTTCCCTATTGCCTTTTCAACTGCAGAAACTGTTCGAAGTGGGTAACAAAAACTATTTTGGACCCACTTTATAATAAGTGTCTTTAACTACTACAGTACGTACTAACATTTAAATTATTCATTTAATGCAGTGCATTTGTTGTGTACATGCATGTCTTTTTATATATATATATATATATATATGTATATGTGTGTGCATGTAATTACATCTGTAATTTATTTTCTTGCATCTTTTGCATAAATTACACTGTTAACCTTTGAAACTAACCATACCATGAAATCTATCCCTTACCTTAACTCCATCCAATCTCAATTGCAAGTGTTCTAAAATACAAATTGAACACAAACAGTACATTTAGTATCATATACTCTACAATATTTATTAATAATATATTTTAGTTGACAGATAAAAATTGGATTGTGTCCTACGATGTGACAAAAATGTAGAATGTAGAAATTTTTTTACATACAAATAATAAATTGTATCTTCATTCTTAAAGTTACAAATAGCATGAGAGAGGTTTATATTCAATGTTAGAGGTGTGTGTGTGTGTGTGTATATATATATATATATATATATATATATATATATAATGCATAATTACATGCAAGAAACCCTAAGACAAACCCTAACCCTAACCATATAGTAAGTGCATGTAGTTAATTAAAATGACTTAATACCTAAAGGTATAATTACACTGTAACAAGGACACCTTAAAATAAAGTGTAACCCTTTTTCTAATATATATTATTTTTAAATCTAATTGACTTTCATTTCACCTTTCAATGACTGAAAATTATTTCTAATTAATTTTAGTTAATAACAACACTGACACAAACACTTGATTGTTTTTTTTTGTTTGTTTTTTTTCATAAGTACATAGTAGTTAAAGACAACTAATATAAATATAGTGGGACCACTATTTTTTAGGCATAGAAATTGAGCATTTCTTACCGGAGTACATAACCTTATAAAGGTTACACATTTGCCATTTTAAAGATTGTGTACATATTAAGTGTGGACACTGGTTGAAGTATTAATATTCTGTGCATTGGACATTTAGTCCTACATAGTGTACAGCATTGCTAGCATCATCATAGTAGGTTTGCTAGGTACTTTTCTAAGCAGTTGCTCATGAAAAGGTGTCGCACGTTTTTTTAGCTACTGTGCAGTGTGGACTTCATGGACATGTCATCACTTTTTATGATGGCTAACTGTACAGATACTAATGCATCTTCTTATTTTGAAGTGAAGCCTGTTTTGTTTTCTAAATGTGTTTTGTGCCAAGAATGGAAGCATGTTTTGTGCCTCTAACGTTTTCTTTGTCTTTCATTATTTTTTTTTCAGTGAGTGACCGTGTATCTATGGGAGCAGGAAATAAAAGCTTTTCTGTTTGTTTTTTATGCATGTAGAGGCATTTTAAGCACAACGGGATCAAAAATCATTCCACAAGTGATGTTTCTGACATCCTGAGAGACATTTACCTCATTTCCAGCAGGCACAAATGAGGAGTCATTTTACTTGGAACTTAAAATCGCAGATCTTCTCATATCAACTCTAGAGAGCACTCTGAGCCAATTTCTTCCCATGATGCAAATGCATATGCTTTGTATTAATCTGTTGACCAGCTGTAAATAACCTGTATGATAACCAATGTTGTGTGATTATTTGTATTTCTTTCTTTGCTCCATTCTTGTGTGCCATTTTCAGTATGTTGTTTGATAAAATCAGCTACTTGGACAGATGCTTGCACAGTGTGTTCTCATTTGATATTTATAGTCGCATTCATTTGGTTTATTGCACAGTTAGTTAGACTGTTTTAATACATTTTTTAAACTGATTTTAATACTTTGGGTGCATGAATGGCACTGTGTTGCAGACACTGAGGGTGGTGCTTGATTTCTGTCTAACTTAGAGGACAGAAACATGGATATAATAAAACCATTTTTAATTGAATTAAGATCTATGAGTGTAACAGTTATTTTTGAAAGTTACTGGCATGTAACATTTATGTATAGACACTTCACTTACAGCCAGTTCGGCATGTTTTTACACTATATGGGGTAAGTTGTCACACTGATAATGCTGCCATAAAACACTATTTTTGACTCTGCACAAAAATGTAATCCTTTAAACAATTATGAAACTGCAAAATATAAAGGGCAGTGTACAAAAAAAAAGTGAAATGTTTTGGCCAACGGTGTTATTAAACTGTTTAAGTTACATGACAACCTGCCTGAACCCGACCATTATAATTCTAATCATGTGAAAACAGTTTTAACTTTATGGTTAATATCTACTATTCTAACTACAGGCTACATAATGTATTTGTTATACCCTATTGTTATACCTATCTATTATTAGACTCCAAGGGCTATTGCAGAAATATGACGATTTATCATATGGTGCTTTCAGTTTGTAAGAGAGAGAGGAGAAGAAGAATATGATTAAATTGTTTGAAACCGACATACTACATAAAACAAGCATTTATGTAACTGGACTCGACTCAAAAACTTATAACGTTACAGTCACTGAGATATAGCGGTCAGTAGTAGCCTAATATTTGATAAGGTTGCGATGCTTAAAGTTAAATAAACGATAATGAAATAATACTAAAACTACACTTATAATAATACTACTAAAACTACTAATACTAAAACTACCCCCCCACCCCTCATTCTGCCCTACGAGTGTTGATGTATGGCGCCCTCTACTGGCGCTGTTGTCTAACATCAGCAAAAACAAAGAGAGTAGAAAGCCTGAGGTAGAACAGCCAACAACGTTCGCTTAATTTGAACGAAACATTCTAAAATAATTGCTTTTGGTATTTAGTAATATTATTTTGTTAATTAATTTAAAAAGAGTGAAAGTATGTCCGTAAACATGACGTCACTTGCGCCGCGTTGCTAGGATACGGTAAACTCCTACAGACCCGAGTAACCAAAACCATCAAAACCCAGAAAGCGTCACAAAATCAGGTAAGATTAATAAAATGTCTTATTTTGAAAGATTTAACACCTAACGGGTGCCTGCCATAGACTGATACATGCCTTGGTATGTCATGTTTAATGTTTGTTTGTGCAGCACTAAAAGTCCTTCCAAAGCAACCAAAGACAAATGTAAGTTAGCCTACATAATAATCATACTTGGTTTTTATAAAGACCTTATGATAGCGTTGTGCTGCTGTTTGACTGGACGTGCTTCACAGGAAAGAAGGGGGAAAGTATTTTAGCCCTACTACTGTGCTGCTAGTAGCTTCAGACTAAAGGTTTTGCCCAGGAACAAGTCGTTTAGTAAGCAGACAGTCTTGTGAACAGAAGTTTTGAAAACTAATTTAATTTGTCACCCATAATTTGTCACAAGTTTGCTTTTCTCCTCAGTAAGTGGGTGTGAGAGTGTGACATACTATAATTCCTCTAAAACTAGTTAATAATTAAATAAAATAAAGTAAAAAGTAGTGCTGGGCAAATATACACACTACACTATGGAAGCCCGTTTCCGCCACTGAATAAAAAAATAAAAAAGGTTATTGCGACTTTTTATCTCAGAATTCTGACTTTTTTTCTCAGAATTCTGAGATATAAATTCGCAATTCTGAGATATAAACTCGCAATTCTAAGATATAAAGTCGCAATTCTGACTTTTTTTCTCAGAATTCTGAGATATAAACTCGCAATTCTGACTTTTTTTCTCGCAACTGCGAGTTTATATCTCACAACTCTGATTTTCTCGCACAATGAACTCCGTGTAAGGCTTTGCAGTGCTTTGTTCAATTTGCACTATCAAAATGAACTAGATGAATGCTGCGTCCGAATATGATTTTTGAACAAACATACAAATGACTAATTATTCTCCATTTCTGTGTTTTGCGCTCGCGGTTGGACAGTACCATTACCGCCGGGCAGGGTGCGGGAGGGGGGACGGCGCGCACAGCTTTCAGACACGATATTCTTCATTTCTTTATATTTCTGAGTTTGAGGCAGCTTCTATTGCGTTATTTTAACAACAGCTGTCAAGTAAAGAGCGTATTATTGTAACATGAGAGTGAATATATGAATGCACGCAGGTGGATTTCCTTCACTCTCGCAAAACGTGCTTTCATCACTATGTTCTTGCTCTAGCATTATCTTATAAGATATTATTATAAGATTTCTGAATCTTATAAGATAAGATAATGCTAGAGAATTCTGAGAAAAAAAGTCCGAATTGCGAGTTTATATCTCAGAATTGCGGTTTATATCTCAGAATTGCGAGTTTATATCTCAAATTCTGAGAAAAGAAGTCAAGTGCGAGTTTATATCTCACAATTCTGAGAAAAGAAGTCAGAATTCTGAGATAAAAAGTCGCAATAACCTTTTTTATTTTTTTATTCAGTGGCGGAAACGGGCTTCCATACTACACACACATATATTATGTAAACAAAAACTTTATTTTGGATACTATTAATCATGATTAATCGTTGCCCAGCACTAGTAAAAAGTCTATGTATAATAATTATAGAACCATACATCGTTTATTTAGGAGTTATATGAAATACTTGTATTTTTAAAAATTAACTTGTCACCCATAAACTGTCACCAGCATGATTTTCTCATCAGTAAGCGGGTGACATACTATAATTCCTCTATTTAACTATTTTAAACAAAATATCTTAAAACGTTATGTATAATAATTATAGAGACGTTTATGACCTTTTTAACTGAAATATTTATATTTACAAAAAAAAAAAAAAAAAATGTCACCCTACAGTACCATTTAAAATTAGCTAGTGAAAGCAAAAAACTTAATGTTAAAAAATAAAAAAAAGTATAAAAATGCATATTTAATCAATAATTGTTTACACTGTCCTCTTTTAACATTTCTTACCTTTAGCCAAAATGGAGATTGTGTACGTGTACACAAAGAAGCGCAGTGAGTTTGGACGCCAGTGTAACTTTTCCGACCGTCCAGCTGAGCTGCATGTGGACATTCTTCCCGACACGTCCCTCGCTGCAAACTTCACAGTGAGAGATCCTTGTAATGTGACTGTTCAGTGTGCCGAGGAAATGTCCGAGCATGAGGTGAGACCAGCATTAACACTATAACAATACAATGTGAATTATTTTCCATCATGGACTGAATTATCATTAAATTCTTGTCATGTTCAGGTGAACACAGAGCGCTTTGAATCAGAGTCACGAGGAGTAAACCATATGGAAGGAGGGTGGCCAAAAGATCTCAATCCAGAGGACATGGAGGCGACCATGCGCTACAGGAAGAAAGTGGAGAAGGATGAACACTATCAGAACACCATCATGCAGATTGTTGGTGTGAGTGCCTTAAACTGTTAAACATAAAGTATTAAATGAGCAATATATGAGAAGAGACTTAAATCTCAGAAGACATGTTTTTGATTTTTTTTTTATTGAAAAACAAGCCCAATTTTGCCCATTGCAGCTTATGGAACACTGTTGCAAGCAGAACAACGCCACTGATATTTACCAGGAGTTCTTTGAGGACGAGTATGAGGAGGTAATGGAGGAATCGGAGGAACAGCCATCAGCCAAAACAATCAATGTCTTCAGGTGAGCGCACTAAACTGTAATGATTGAGCAATATATCAACAAGATCAACAGTTTTTGTTTTTGTTTTTTTTTAACAGTTTTTTAAGACATTAATTAATAAATTTTGCATCTTTTATATATATATATATATATATATATATATGTACTGTATATATATTTATAATCTTAGTTTCTATATGTTACCATGCAAAATGTTTGGGATCAGTAAGATATATATTTTATTTTTAGCGAAATTAATATTTTTAATCAGCAAGGATGCATTAAATTGATCAAAAGCCACAGTTAAAACATCTATAATGTTTCTGTTTCAAATAAATGCTGTTCTTTTGAACTTTCTTAGAATCCTGTAAAAAATTTTTTTTAATTATTATGAATTTAAATGAACTGCTCAAAAATGTATTTATTTCTTTTGGAGCTCAAGAAACATTTCTTATTATCAATTATCCATAATCAATATCTTATTATTATCAAAAAATTATTAACCCCTATTTACAAGTACACATTAGGATAGACTTGTTCTAAACAATCGAATTATTCTTTTTTCTGTAATTATTTACATCAATAGAACAATTGAGTCCCTAGTATTTTTTAATACTTTGGGTATCTGTGGGTTATCTGTTTTTTCTAGAGACCCGAATGAAGTGAAGCGCACAGCCACCAGTTTGTCCTGGCACCCCGACGGCAACCATAAACTTGCTGTCGCCTACTCCTCCCTGGAGTTTCAAAGAGCACCCAACAACATGAGCTTCGACTCCTACATATGGGACATTGGTATAACATAAGAACTGCTATTTTTGTGATATAACTGAGTCATGTGTCACATATAGTAAAGACAAAAATATTGGTGAAAAAAAATGTTTTTCACTTTCAGAAAATCCCAATAAACCTGAAATGACACTGAAACCTGTATCTCCACTTGTATGTCTGGAGTACAACCCAAAAGATTCACACATTCTTGTTGGGGGAAGCTACAATGGACAAATCGGTGGGTTTTATCACCTGAGCGCCTCTCTGGATGCACAATTAATCATGTTCTATTCCAGCAACCAAAACACTCATGACCATCTGAAATCTTTTAGTGGTGTAATTAGATTGGCCTCAGTCGCTCTGTGCATCTTTAGTTCTCAATAAATTATGGTTAATGGAAAAAAGTACCTTTTGACCTTGTCTGAATAGCATTTGCTAGATAAAACAGATGTGGCTTTTTGTAAAGTCTAATGGCTAGACTAATAGTCTATGGCACTGAATGCAAAGATGAAATGAGTATGTACTTTGGAATGGCATCTGTAGATGTATTAGTGTGAATGCACAAGAATAACCTTGAGGTTTTTTTGTAAGATTATGCATGACCACCTTGTTATTTAACCCATTATCAGCATATTGGGACACTCGTAAAGGCAGCCAGCCAGTAGAGATGTCCACCATCGAACACAGCCATAGAGATCCTGTCTACAAAGTCATCTGGCTGCAGTCGAAGACAGGCACGGACATCTTCTCAGCTTCTACAGATGGCCAGGTCTGTGTGCAGTGACGCAAAAGTTTAAAAATAAAGAAATAAACCACACAATATTTCACTGAGACTTGCATTGCATACTAATGAAGTCATCAGAGATAAAAGGTACTCTCACATCTGACACCAGGTACTGTGGTGGGACATTCGGAAGATGAGTGAGCCCACTGAGAGACTCGTACTGGACCCTAGTAAAAAGGGGAACCTTGATAATGCCCTTGGTGCAGTCTCGCTGGAGTTTGAGACCACTATGGTAAGAGAAGCTCTTAGTTTTTGATTCACTTGTAGAAATAGATGTTGAGAACTTAAACATGCTTTGTTTGATTACACAAGCCCACTAAGTTCATGGTGGGCACAGAGCAGGGTCTCGTGGTTTCATGCAATCGCAAAGCAAAAACCCCAGCTGAGAAGATTGTATGCACGTACAGCGGACACCATGGTCCCATTTATGCCCTGCAGAGGAACCCATTATTTCCTAAGAACTTCCTGACCGTTGCTGACTGGACCGCCCGCATCTGGTCGGAGGACATCAAAGATTCCTCTATCATGTGGACCAAGTAACTTCTGTTTTTTTGTTCAAATGCTGCATTATAAAATTATTATAAGGGGGGGTTCTCAGTTTTATGTACACTACCAAGTTTCTATTCAGCAAGGACGCATATGATTGATCCAAAGTGACAGTAAAGACTTTTACATTGTTACAAAAGAGTTCTATTTCATTTTAAGTAATGCTGTTCTTTTGAACTTTCTATTCATCAAAGAATCCTGAGGGAAAAAAAACAAAAACATATTAAGCAGCAAAACCAGCATATTAGAATGATTTCTGAAGGATCATGTGATACTGAAGACTGGAGTGATGATGAAAATTCAGCTTTTCATCACAGTAATAAATTATATTTTAAAATATGTGACCCTGGACCACAAAACCAGTCATAAGGGTCAATTGTTTTGAAATTGAGATTCATACATAATTTGGAAGCTGAATAAAGCTTTGCATTGATGTATGGTTTGTTAGGATCGGATAATATTTGGCTGAGATACAACTATATAAAAATCTGAAATCTGAGGGCGCAAAAAAATCAAAATATTGAGAAATTAATTTTTTGCATAAAAGAAAAATCAATCATTTTGATCCATATAATGTATTGTTGGCTATTGCTACACATATACCTGTGCTACTTATGACTGGTTTTGTCTTAAGTCGCTGGGGTATATTTGTAGTAATAGCCAAAAATACATTGTATGGGTCAAAATTATACATTTTTATTTTATGCTAAAAATCATTAGGATATTAAGTAAAGATCATGTTCCATGAAGATATTTTGTAAATTTCTTACCGTAAATATATCAAAACTAAATTTTTGATTAGTAATATGCATTGCTAAGAACTTCATTTGGACAACTTTAAAGGCGATTTTCTCAATATTTAGATTTGTTTACACCCTCAGATTCCAGATTTTCAAATAGCTGTATCTCAGCCAAATATCCTAACAAACCATACATAAATGGAAAGCTTATTTATTCAGCTTTCAGATGATTGGCACTTAAGACAGGTTTTGTGGTCCAGGGTCACATATTGAAATAGAAAAAAGTTCTTTTAAATTGTAATAATTATCATAATATTACAGCATTTACTGTATTTTTGAACAAATAAATGCAGCCTTGAGCATTGAAAGAGACTTTCAAAAACATTTAAAAATCTTACCAACCCCAAACTTTTAAATGGTATTGCAGATGTTTGGTGTAACTTGCACAGGTGCCAGTATTTCTAATCTGTTTCTGCAGGTATCACATGGCCCATCTGTTAGATGGCTGTTGGAGTCCAGTCAGACCCTCGGTTTTCTTTACGGTAAAGATGGACGGCACCTTGGACGTGTGGGACATCTTGTTTAAACAGAATGACCCAACTCTCAGCCTCAAAGTTGGTGCTTAATGTCTCTTCCATGTACTGAACCCATCTCACAGTCCCATATCTCAGCGTTATGTATTTTAAGAAACATTGACAATGTCACAATGTGTGTTTTTTTTTCTCACAGGTTTGTGATGAAGCCCTGTACAGCATCCGAGTGCAAGATAACGGCCGTTTCCTGGGCTGTGGCTCTCAGCTGGGTACTACCACACTGATGGAGATTTCAGCAGGCCTGTGCACACTGCAGAAGAACGAGAAGGCCCTGGTCTCAGAGGTCAGACACGAACACACCTGAACATGTGCAATATAAAGTTTTCTTTATTTTCCATATAAAAATCTACATGATATAATACTGTTCAAAATTGACCATAGCTGCATTTATTTCAACAAAATACAGTAAAAACAGTAATATTATGAAATTTAAAATAACTCATACATTTTTATAATTCTAAAACATAATTTCCTGTGATGGCAAAGCTGAATTTTCAGCATCATATGTGACCACAAAACCAGCCATAAGGGTCTTTTTTTTTTTAGATTTATACTGATTTATCTGAATTTATACTGGTTTATCTGAAAACTGAGTTACAACTATTTGAAAACCTGGAATCTGAGGATGCAAAAAAATCGAAATATTGAGAAAATCGCATTTAAAGTTGTCCAAATGAAGTCCTTAGCAATGCATATTACTAATCAAAAATTACGTTTTTATATATTTACAGTAGGGAATTTACAAAATATCTTCATGGAACATGATCTTTACTTAATATCCTAATGGTTTTTGGCATAAAAGAAAAATATATAATTTTAACCCATTCAGTGTATTGTTGGCTATTGCTACAAATATACCCCTTGCTACTTATGACTGGTTTTGTGCTCCAGAGTCACATATTCTAATATATAATATGCACAATAAACAGTTCTACTTATTATCAACATTGCAAACAGTTGTGCATGCATAATATTTTTGTTGAAACCATGATACTTTTTTCAGGATTCTTTGATTAAAAGAAAGTTCAAAAGAAAACAAAAAAACAAAAATCTGGCTAATCTAACATTTTGTCCAATGAAAACAAAGTAATTTACACAATACAAATACACAATATAAAAAAACAAAACAAAAAACTATTACAATCTGTAATATAAAACTAGAATGCTTTTAAAACTAGCTTTTTTTAAATTATGCGAAGGGAAAGAAAAGTTCCCCTAACTTACACTAAAATGGATGTAAAAATACTTTTGTATGTTCTGTCCATCCATCTATCATACACTGAACTTGTGTATTTTGCAGATGTTTGAACGCGAGACCAAGCGGGAGAAGATTCTGGAAGCTCGGCACAGAGAGATGCGTCTGAAGGAACGCAGCCGCTCTGAACAGAGCCGAGAGGACGAGGGGAAAGACACAGACGGGGAGGAGAGCGCAGAGGAGCTGCTGGCCCGTGCAGAGAGAGAGTTCTTCGACATCATGGAAGCCGAGAAGAAGAAAGAGGAGAAAGAACGAAACAAGGTGAAGGATGTACTGCTTCTTGAGTGAACATGTTTATTCTAATGTTTTAAACGTCAGACCTGACGTCTAAACCCTTAATCAAGGTTTTTAATCACACATCTGTGTATTTTGATGGGTGTTGTCATACGTGTGTGTTTTAAGAACAGCCTGTCAAATGAAATTGCCCCCCTTTGTTGAGCTTAAACAAATTGCACCCCATGTTTGGATTGTTGCTTCAATAAGATAAGGGTCCCGGGCTCTATATATAACCCTGATAGCTGGGGTGAATAAGCTCTATTGTGAAAGACAAAGAAAGAAAAATCTATAAAGTCTACTTCATCTGTACCCAGAATGCTTTATGCTCCTCTGTGATTGGTGAGGAGGCATTTGAGCTTGCGTGAGCATCAGAAGTGTATTGCTATAGGCTTTTCTATTCAAAGGCTTATGTGATTAATAGTTTTGGCCTTTTCAAGGACCCAAGTTATTTGAAAATAAAGAGGGGGTTTATAATTAGGTTTGTTGTATATGTCTCTAATGATTTCTAGGCAGTTAATTGGACAAAAAAGTAGTTTGGCTGGTCTCATAGTTTTTGATGTGTCTTTTCTTTTTTCCTTCAGGAGAAAGGTGTGTGTGAAGAGAAAGATTTCCAGGAGGAGCATGAAACTAATGGTGTATCTTCCTTCTCTCTGTAGATTGCCAAAACAGAGCTGCTCTCATACTCAGATCATGTTCGCAACCTGTTTTACTTCAATAATGTGATGTATTTCTGAGTGAAGTGGGATATTCAGTTAGAAAACTTTTATCATGAACATATTAGATTAAATACCAGAAGTGGAGTGGAGTTTCACAGTATGATTAGAAACTCTGTAAAGCTGCTTTGAAACAATGTGTATTGTGAAAAGTGCTATACAAATATGGTTGACTTATGTCATGTAAGTGTCTAATTAAATAAAATACATTTAGCATTTTTATTTTATTAATGTGTGATTATTGCAATTAGTCCAGCAGTTGTCAGAGTAGTTTCAGACTTAAGGTCCTTGCACACTGAGTCCGACATTTTTCCTTTGTTTTTTTCGTATTGGTCATCCTCTCCTATCAATATGCTGGCTACAGATGCGAAAATGCAGAAAATTGAACCTGATCCGAATTTATGTATATTATGTCTATGGTTGTTAGGATACAGCACGGACTCGAGTACCTTATTGCTTTTATAAAACGGTTACCACACAATAAAAAAAATATTAAAACCAAAAATGTATGTGTTCAAATGTTACTTTTTTGAAGCAAGTTCGTTAAATGCTGTCCTTCCGCTAAAAAATAGTTCCTGACAGCAACAGTAAACGGCAAGAGGATGTCCAATGGAGCTATGTTTTTGTTCATAACATTCTCTTGCCGTTTAACGTACTGTTGCTGTCAGGAAAAACTATAAAAACAGAGAATAGGAACTCTTATCATCCGCTGTGTCATTTATTGTTTTAACACCATATATGATAGTTTCTCAAAAAATATACATCTGCTTATCTCTCAGCAAGAGAAAACGTATGTTTTCCGTATTTTAGTTTAAAACAGACCAATTCGCTGCACAGCGCGAGTTTGCAAGCGTCATTACAGTGTAAACTGATGGACATATGGACATAGCTACAGAATCATACCTGAAACGAAGAACTAATAACTACAATAATATTTCCTACTCACTTCTGAAACTGTAGGCTTCCACACAGACGCGCGCCGCGCTCACATCAACATACAGTAACTTATCTCAGGCGCGGGAAGGGCTGGGGTCTCAAAATTAAAGATGAAAGATGCAACATAACGCCAGCAGGGGTCACTCATACTTCATTAAATAAATAACAAACAGTTAATTCTGCCGAAATACATAATACACGAAACAGTTTTGATGCTATATTATTGATTGTTTATGTTGCTAAGTGTGTTGCTCAGTGATGCACATAACCGTTGGGTGAAGCGCTCATAGTCGTGCTGTATCATGAATAAAACACAGCTGCTGACCAATCAGAATCGAGGAATGTAACTAACCGTTTTGTAAAAACAATAAAATAATTATATATATATATATATATATATATATACTGTTGGTCCTGTTTTATTACTGACAAAACAGGACCAACAGTTTTGAACCGAAGGAAGAAAGCTGCAGTACAATTCCTGACCAGCAGGTTTCGCTGCTGCCTCAGAGTCTGAGAATTTCTGTCCACCTGAGTGAAGAAGCATCGACGGTGAATGACGCGTCTCAGTGCGCACTGCACTACCGCTCATCTCTAGGGACATCACAAACACAACATACATATACACAGACACACACTCACTCACTCACTCGCTCACTCACACTCACTCACGGATGGTTTACTGTGGGTGGAGAAACACACATCCTCCGACATGGACCTGACGGACTTCACGGGCGTTTAAGAGACGCTCGCGACCCGCGTTCGACCGTTCAGCGTGTTTTATAATCTTAGAGAGAGAGAGACGCGCAGGTGAATCGTTGCATGAATCATGACCGCGCGGCGTCTGCTGTGCTCTCTTCACGTGACGCGCGCGTTTTAGCTGACAAATAGCCGTGAAAACATCCCGCAAAACATTACGATGAAGGACACTGGAGAATCAAAGGATCAGCAGCTGACAGTAAGTCCACTGACTTATTATTTACCTGCACCTGCACTTGTGTCTTGTGGAGTTTGTAGACTGTGTTCAGCCAAATATGTGTATGTATTCATGTAGATTAGAGACTGTGTTTACATATTTACTCGTGTGCATCATCAAATATATAGCTTATATTCTAACAACATCCCGTAGTTGTAGACTTTGTTCCAACCAACAATAATAATAATAATGTATAATGTTATATAGAGTATATTCCTTTATATGCATTCTGATGCAGAGTTACAGTATAGAGTTACAGTGTGCATATATACAGTATTATGATATATAGTTAGCTTATGTTTTATCTGCCTATCTTGTATCATTACAGTTTTTTTTTAAAGACTGTATGCAGTAAATAACTGTACATGACGTTTTTTATGTGTGTGCGTAGTTCACGAGTCATTTGGTGGACATGCTAAACTTTATCTAAACTTAATTTTAAGCAGCATTTTGATCTTTCTGTTTAGAATTATTATGAATGCAGTTCTTATGAGCTTATATTGAGAGACTATATGAAGTGTTTATATTTTTTAAATTAATTTCTTACATTTGCAAAACAATTTACAATGATCCAGTGAGGCAAAAAGGTGATTAAAAATTGTGAAAAACTTAATGCATTAGGTATGATCAGTTATAGAATCTATGAAATCTAAATATGGACACGTTATGCATCAGCTATGCATGTGAGTATACTTGATTTCTGCATACCGCATGCAAATCTGAGTTTCAACTGTGTTTAGCCTATCATTTTATATGCAAATATATGATAGAAATACATGAGTTAATCTAAATAAATCTATATAGAGAAACAAGTGGATTTCAGTCCGGACAGATTTCAGTCTGACAGTCTACACTTGTTATATTTAGATTCTCTGGGAGCTTAATACCTGTTTTCTAGTGATCTTTTGCCCCCCTTTCAATAATTCACAGCGACAGTTTAAGTTCCCTTTCTCTTTTTCCACTGTAATACATCATTACTGTGCTTTAGCTAATGTAAATGTGTGACAATCATGTACCTTTTGTTGGCCAGTTTCTATATGATTATAAAATGAATAATATATTAATAATGAAAAGAATAAAAATCTGTGGCCCATATTTAGGTGGATACATTTGCAGTGACTTTATGTGAGCATTGGCTCTGAGCAACATAACACAACTGTTTTTGCCGCATCCCGTTAGCATATTAAATGATGGCATTTGTTGCTCTACAAGCAATAATAACCTTTAGCTATAATATTCATGCTGCATAATTAACTGCTTAGATTGTAGAGCTGCATCGCTGCACCGTGACCCATCAGTGTTTATTTCTGCACAAGAAACTTTGTGCAAATCAGTTCTCCTGCAGACTCAAATGGAAATGCCCTTGAAATACAAATTAGAGTATTGTGCTCACATTTGATTAATGTAAACTGCTGCTATCTTTTATTTCCCGAGGATATTGCAAGCACTGTATGAATTTCACTGCATTCAATACAAAATATCACTCTACACAATGATAAAATTACATTTACATTTACATTTAGTCATTTAGCAGTCGGTTTTATCCAAAGCGACTTACAAATGAGGACAATAGAAGCAATCAGAACCAACAAAAGAGCAACAACATGCAAGTGCTATTACAAGTCTTGGTTAGCCTTTTTTAATTTTTTATTTTTTATGAAACAAGTAGATAGAATAGAAAAAAGAAAGCTAGTGTTAATTTTACAAGAAAAGCTAGCAGTTAGAGAATAAATATGCAATTGATGGAGGGTCAAATGAGTAAAATTATAAAATATATAATATAGTAACAAAACATAATGATAATATATTTTTTTCTGAAAAATGTGCTTGTGCCATCTTGTTAGTGTTGTTGTTGTTTTTCTTTTAAGTTAATGTCATTTGGTTTAATATTATTATTGTTTGATTCAGTGGTATGCATGCTTTTTAAAAATAGTTTAGGGTTCAAATACTTTTTGAAACCAGTGCATTTTCTTTTTATTGTTTTGCAGGTGGCCCTGCGGGTTCGGCCATTGAGTGATGCTGAACTGGAGGAAGGAGCCACTATTATAGCCCACAAAGTGGATGACCAGGTCAGAGCAAACAGATGTATCAGTTATTGTGTGTGTGTGTGTGGCACGGAGTCAGCACTACATGTTACTGTTTCTTCTCAATGAAGAATATATGTGGATAACTGCTTCAAAAAGATGACTGCGCACTCTCATTGTTCCTTGCTCTGTATTTTGTGTACATTTTGTGTACTCTTGTGGCGGATCTCTTTTGTTTCGGTCTAGGCTCTAAGCAGGTGACTCAGCCAGGTTCTGAATAAAGCATTACTTTTAATGAGTCCGGCGCTCATGCTATTCAGAGAAAAATGCTTAAACTAGTAACAGGCATACATGTTTTCTAGGTCAAGCGGTCTCTTCCTGTACAAGTGGGTGGTTATTGGCCAGAATAAGATGCAAAGCGGGGCAGATTTTATGCTATTACTCAAAAGTCAGCTATGCGAGACTAATGACTGATACTATGGAAGGCTGTTTCTGCCACAGAATAAAAAACTTAAAAAGGTAGTTGTCACGCACAATTCTCACTTTCTTATTGCAATTCTGAGTTTGTCTTACAATTCAGATTTTTTTTTCTCATAATCTCAGAATTGTAATTCTGAGAAAAAAAGTCAGAATTCCGAGATGTTAACTTGCAAGAAATATAAGAGCAATTACTTTTTTTTTTTTTTTCTTCTTTGTGGAAGAAACAAAAAGTGAGAGAGATATAAACTCAGAATCATGAGAAAGTCAGAATTAGAGTTTATATCTCACAAGTATAAGATTTTTTTTTTTTTTTAATTGTGTGACGAAAACAGTCTTCCATACTGACATTAATGCTTTGTTGTTTTAAAAATATAAAGTTTAGGCTACTTTGTGCACATAAAAAGAGCTTAGATGGTGAGTACAGTGTCTATTTATCTCCATTGTATAAGTTTTAAAGTCTTGTTTTAAAATCGGTTGGAAAATCATATGACGTCATTGACCACAGGTCTAGTTTAAGTGTCTCTAGAGCTCTCATTGGCTGTAATAACCAGGTGCTAACCAGGCCCAGTGTTAGTGAATGAGGCGAGTGCGGTCAGATATTCTCTCTCAAGGGTCTGAGTCACAAAGACAATTAGCCAATGCTGTGAGACCTCAGCAGGCAATCATTATAATTATTTTCATCCATTTCACTCTGATCTTGGATTGATTAATTGTTGTAATTATAACTGTATTTGCTGGCATGTGTCAGGCAGGGTGACATTCATTTGATTTATAGTTATAACAGTACAATACAAAAGTGCTACTTCTGAAATTCAAATGATAGACTGTGTTTCTAGCAATACCAAGGTTTGATACATTTAAAATGAATAGCTGGATTGCATGAATGTACAGTCATGGCCAAAAATATCGGCACCCTTGGTAAATATGATCAAAGAAGGCTGTGAAAATTAATCTGCATTGTTAGTCCTTTTGATATTTTATTTAAAAAATTACAAAAATCTAACCTTTCATTGGATAATAAGAATTTAAAATGGGGGATATCATTATAAAATAAATGTTTTTCTCTAATACACATTGGCCACAATTAATTAATTAATTAATTATTCTTGAATCAGTTTTTCACTGTGATTGTTTAGATGCACCAAACCTGTTTCCGCCACAGAATAAAAAATAAATAATAATAATAATAAATAAAATAAAATAATTAAAAATAAAAGAATATATAATTGCAATTTTTTTCTTTTTCCCTCACAGTTCTGAATTGAGATATGAATGAGATATGAACTCACAATTGTGAGATATAAACTTGCGGGGGGGGAAAAAAACATAATTGAGATGTAAATTTAGAATTCAGAGGAAAAAAACTCAGAACTGCAAAAAAGAAGGTCAGAGTTCTGAGTTTATATCTCACAGTGTTGACTTTTTTTTCCTCAGAATTGAGAAATCTTGCCATTTTAAATAAAGTCAGAATTGCGATATATAAATTCACAATTCTCAGAAAAAAAAAAAAAAAAAAGCCAGAATTGTGAAATGTAGACTTGGAATTGCGAGAGAGTCAGAATTATGAGTTTAGGCTATATCTCACAATTCTAAGTAAAATGTCTGAATTTTGAGATATAGGTAAACATTTGCAGTTACTCTATTTATGCATGGTGGAAACAGGCTTCCATAATCATGTGATTGTCTTCAAAACATATTTTGTTGTAATGTTTACCTACAGTGTAGCATATTATTAAGTTGTTGTGTTTTATGCTATATGCTAACTTGAAACAGTCTTCCTCTGTGGTTCCTGGTTTTCAGTTAGATACTGTATTTTGTTGAATGGCTAATGTTGACTTCAGACCCATGGATGGTCATCTGAGGTAGTCATGTTTACATTCGAGGACTTGGACATAACAATGCAAACTGGTTATATAAGGGCTGATGGGATTAGTAGCATGTACAGAAGGTTTTGACGCTGTGTATTATGTTTGTGCAGTCATCCCCATGAATAGAGAAAGAGAACAAGTACCACCCAGTACCAACATATAATGAGCTTGTGTAAGTGTAGAAAAAGATATAAACACACGCTCAAAAACATGCACGCATGTTTGCTGGTGAACAACAAGACCAGTTCATGCTGGTCTAAGCTAGTAAGTAATTATCCAGATTCGCTGACAAACCAAACTAAGCGCCTTTCTTATCTGTTTGTGCTCAACATGCCATATGGCAGCTCCATCTACGAGTAGACTAAGACTTTTTTTTTTATTAGCGGTGTCTGTGGTGTTTTTCCTCCCAATGGCAGACACTCATGGAGGAGTAAACCTTAAGAGGATGAGCTCACCGACAGGGGCTTTGGGTGACTTAGACAGCAGCCACCTGCTCTTCTGTACTTCCAAACACCTGACGGCTGTAGATCATGCCAGGGTTGGTGCAGCATCAACGCCGACATGTCCTTCAAAGCTGAATCTGATGGGCGCATATATATATTTTTTATTATAGAAAAGCTAATACATGTGCATCGGCTTCTTTGGTTAATCGAACACAAGAGCTTGATTCAATGTCACCTGGATTTCTTTTGCAAATCCTGCGCTAATTCTGTATTTTGACATAGTGTTTGCCATGGACAAATTGGTATTTATTAACCTCTCTACGTTAGTGTGTGGGTCAGTGTGTGGTAGTGTTAATTTTGTTTACAAAATCTATGAGAGAAAATATTCTGACTTTTTTTCCATCCCTAAGGTGAGGCAAAGACAAGACGACACTGACATTATTAACAAAAAGACAAGATTAATATGTAGTTAAAAAAAAAACTGTATCCAACTGTATCTCTCTATATTTTCTACAACAATAAAACAAGGAGAAAAAATATAAACCTCCACGAGTTTGTATGCTTGAGTTTGCCAGATGTCAAGAGTTCAAATTAGAGCTTTTCCTCTAAAAGGACATAATTTTCTGCCTAGTGTTTTACTTTATCTTTGCAATCTGGCAACCATGAGCACACTCTCTCTACACTTAGGAAAAAAAAAAAGATGATCTGAAAACACTGACAAACATATAAGTTGGAGTTAACAGTCGCCTTTGAGATATTCTACTTAAATTAAAATGTACCAAGACAAACACACCCAGACCTCCCGGTTCTGCTTAATGGAAGGTGCTCGTGATGATGCACGTGTGCTACCAGACATACACTGCAAAGCGATTGGTTCTCTCATACAACCCGAATTCCGGAAATGTTGGGAAGTTTTTTAAATTTGAATAAAATGAAAACTAAAAGACTTTCAAATCACATGAGTCAATATTTTATTCACAATAGATAACATAAATATTTAAACTGAGAAATTTGACAATTTTATGCCAAAAATGAGCTTATTTCAAATGTAATGCCTGCTACATGTCTCAAAATAGTTGGGACGGGGGCATGTTTACCACGGTGTAGCATCTCCTCAAAACAGTTTGAAGACATCTGGGCTTCGAGGTTATAAGTTTCTGCATTTTTGGTGCTGGAATTTGGTCCCATTCTTGCCTGATATAGGTTTCCAGCTGCTGAAGAGTTTGTGGTCCTCTTTGACGTATTTTTCGTTTAATGATGCGCCAAATGTTCTCTATAGGTGAAAGATCTGGACTGCAGGCAGGCCAATTCAGTACCGGGACTCTTCTACTACGAAGCCATGCTGTTGTAATAGCTGCAGTATGTGGTTTTGCATTGTCCTGCTGAAATACACGTCGTCTGGAGGGGAGCATATGTTGCTCTAAAACCTTTATATACCTTTCAGTATTCATAGTGCCTTCCAAAACATGCAAGCTGCCCATACCGTATGCACCCCCATATCATCAGAGATGCTGGCTTTAGAACTGAACGCGGATAACACGCTGGAAGGTCTCCCTCCTCTTTAGCCCGGAGGACATAGCGCCCATGATTTCCAACAAGAATGTCAAATTTGGACTCGTCTGACCATAGAACACTTTTCCACTTTGAAACAGTCCATTTTAAATGAGCCTTGGCCCACAGGACACGACAGCGCTTCTGGACCATGTTCACATATGGCTTCCTTTTTGCATGATAGCACTTCAGTTGGCATCTGCAGATGGCACGCCGGATTGTGTTTACCGACAGTAGTTTCTGGAAGTATTCCTGGGCCCATTTAGTAATGTCAATGACAGAATCATGCCGATGAGTGTCGTCTGAGGGCCGAAAGACCACTGGCTTCCAACAAAGGTCTTCGGCCTTGTCCCTTACGCACGGAGATTTCTCCAGTTTCTCTGAATCTTTTGATGTTATGCACTGTAGATGATGAGATTTGCAAAGCCTTCGCAATTTGACGTATTCCACAATCTTTTTACACACTCTTTCACAGATTGGAGAGCCTCTGCCCATCTTTACTTCTGAGAGACTCTGCCTCTCTAAGACATCCCTTTTATAGCTAATCATGTTACAGACCTGATGTCAATTAACTTAATTAGTTGCTAGATGTTCTCCCAGCTGAATGTTTTCAAAATTTCTTGCTTTTTCAGCCCTTTGTTGCCCCCGTGCCAACTTTTTTGAGACCTGTAGCAGGCATAAAATTTGAAACGAGCTCATTTAGTTAATAAGTGTAAAATTTCTCAGTTTCAATATTTATGTTCTCTATGTTCTATTGTGAATAAAATATTGGCTCATGTGATTTGAAAGTCCTTTACTTTATTTTATTCGAATTTAAAAAACGTCCCAACATTTCTGGAATTCAGGTTGTACATGCATAAGCACATGCTGAGGTTGAATCGTGCTGTCACATCTCCTTACCTGTGTGTCATTATACATTGATGATACATATCAATGAGGCAACTTGGCACCTTGGCACCTCGCCGGCCTACAGCGACGACTTTTCAGTAGGGTTTCACACAGGCAAAGTTTTTATTAAAAGGTGGATGCATGTTAATGTTAATCAAAGCATCCCTCCACTAAACCTCAGAATGCAGATAAACATTCACGACAGCCCGTGACAAGAGCCATAACTCTCTTATAATCGCATAAGCTCATTATAGAGCATAAGCGATTAAAGCTTCATCTTCAGCTTCATTGTTCTACTACTTGTTATTGTTAAGATTGTTTTTGTGTGTTTAAGGTGGAGTGTCACCTATGATGAAATGACCTCATGAGCTGTCTTTTTATAGAAGTTTTAATGTAAAATTGTAAAGTTACTTCCTCTCTTGATGTTTTTGTAATGGATTAATTGTTTAAATTCATCTGAAATCAATGGACATAAACATTAAATCCATATGTACTTTTTCTGACACCATTTTTAGGTGATTGAAAAAATGGTGTAAGCAAATTAACGTAATCTACTTTATACAAATAGCGTACCAGTAATAGTAATAAAAATAGTAGGATTAGTATTAGTTTAAAACATGCATGCGTCAGTTCAAACTGTTCAGTTCAGCTGTGATTTAACGGTTTGTTTACATCGTTTATTTTTTAAAAGAAATTAATTTTATTCCTCAGGGGTTCAATAATTTGATCAAAAGTGACAGTAAAGTAATTTATAGTCTAATATTTATAAAAATATATTTTAAAAAATGCTGCTTTTTAAAATTTTCATTCATCAAAGAATGTCATTTTCCACGAAAATATTAAGTATCACTGTTTTATGTTTTAAACATTGATAATAGTAAGAAATGGTTCTGGAGCACCAAATCAGCATATTAAAGTTATTTCTGAAGGTTCATGTGACACTGAAAACTTTTGGAAATTCACCTTTCCTGTCATCACAGGAATATAAATATTTTTAAATATATATATTTTTATGTATTTGTGATTTAATAAATGCATCCTTAGTAAGCATGAGACATTAAACATATTTTTTTTTTTACTTTTTCTAAAATTTTACTTTTAAATGAATGCATTACTTGCCATTTATTGTAATTACGTGTGAAATTTACTTGCAATTTCTGAGAAAATTATTTCTATACCAAATGTTTTTCAGTGGATGTAGATAAATATTACTGTCTATGTACAGTATTGATATATTGTTGAATATAAATGATAAAAAAATAATAATTCTTCCTTGTGCCCATATAATAAAAAGCTGATCACATCCCTACTTGTCATCACTTAAACCTCTCAGCATCTGTCATAAATTCTGCTGTTCTGAACAGTCATGTAAAAGGTATTGTGCGTAACCGAAAGAGACTGGCAGCAGGAAGTGCTGCAGGAAGTCAGAAAATCACTGTGGCCGTAATTACACACTCCGTATGCTCCTGACAACATATTGGCAGTGAATGAGATTTGAATGTGGCGAGGGATGTGTCTCCTGTTGCTTTTAAAGGCTGTTAACTGCTCTGCTCACTAGCATGTCTGTTTCCCCCTTCTCTCCCACAAACAGTGGGCTGTGCCCTGTTGCCATGAAAACCCACAGACAAGGTCAGGGTCATTGTTCGTTTTCCTTTTCTCACCCCCTTCACAAAACAACATAAGCGCTGATGAACTTAAAGGATGTGAGGTCTTCTTAAGGATGCGTGCTAACAAAAACAGCAGTTATCCTAATCAGACTCACTTTGGATTATTATTTAAAAAGGTTAATGCACATTATCCATTGACTCTTCAAAAATTGCATTCATAGTACAGAGTTTACCCATGATGCATCTCTTTTAGGTTAGCACAGGTGGTTTGGACACCACTCCTTCTACAAAGAAAGGAAAGACGTGAAAGGAAGAATAGACCTTAGAGTTTCCCTTTAAAGACCTTGGCGGGTAAACAAAGCCCTGCATTCATCCGAGCTCGGGTCGTACCTGATAACGTGGCAAATTCCCTCCATTGTGCACAACAAAGCCACCGCTTTGGCCATTCTGTATTCAGTTTCTGCCATCTTTCTCCTCCTCGTGTCTCCAGGAGGACATTCAAATTGCTCTCACCTCGAGTCCAATAACGGAGAGAGCGAATTAGCAGAACGAGCCTCCCTCATGGCGTCGCTCTTGCCACCCCACCGCTCCGCACGGATCAAAGATATTCATCTCCGGTATAATTATGGTTATGGGATTTCAAAGCGCTTGCCGCTCCCTGGGTCCTTTCTCTTAGTGTTCTCAAGGTTTGCACTCGACGGCCCGGCTGTTGTTTTCTAGGCTTATTTTGGAGGGAGGATAATAAGTTTAGGGCCAGCAAGGGCTAAGGGAAGAGTCTCACAAAGTAGTGTTTGGTGTCTTTTACAGGCGTTCTGTTTGAATAGGCTCAGAGCTGGGCCGAGAAATAGTTCCCCAAACAAAACCAGCCTTCAGCAGACAAGATTTAGACGCAGTGCTGCTGGGGAAAATGCCAACTGTTAGACTCAGCTCTTTTACAGGTTGACTCTCTGCATTTGTGTTTTATGGTGTACGCACCCTGGCCTGCTCTGTAAATGTCCATCACTGGAATACAGTGCCATTGGCCATATACAGGGGGCCATTACGGCCCATATAGCAGGTTTTTATTAAGACTCTTATCTTCATACATTACAAAGTCTTTTTATAATGTTCTTCATTTAAACAATAAGAGTGACAAGTTGATTTAAAAAGTTTTAGAACGTCAAATAAAGGAGTTAATTTTTCTGTTAAATTGCTTTTCAGACCAAACAAATTCATGAAATTGTTTGACAAACACAGTTTCTCACAGCATAATGAAGATTTGCTGCTTGCTAATGCTAGTCAGAGGCAGGTGGCGTTAATGGGAGGGACGTCCTCATTCTAGCGAGTATGAGCCTTATAGCTAATAAACATTGACTAAGAGACAGAAACCCCAATTTAATTTCAATTTATGGGGTCGGGTCGTTCTAAGAATAATTTAATGGTTCAAAATCGGTAAAAAATGTTAAATGTAATAGGCATGGCAACATAGGTTTTTAAATTAAATAATTGAACCAAACTTATATGAGGTTCAACTCAATTTTTAGATCGGTCTAATATAATTTAGGTTGAAATGACTTGACTGAAAAGAGACAGGTTGATTATACAAAAAAATGTAAGGCAGCAACTGAACTTTGAAATTTGGTGGATTTTTTTACAATGTATTGAGAAACTCTTATTGCTTGCTTTCAGGTGAACCGTAAAAGCCGTGAACCGTAAAAGCCATGAACCAAATTAGCCAAGCTGTTGGCCTATTCCTGTTAGTGTTTGGCCTATGAGGCCTATTAGACTCTGAAGTGTGTTAAAAAAGATGCCAGTGTTTACAATGCGAGCTGAGAAGTTAAATGGATGTGTAATGCCGCACTAATAGACTGTCTGACCTTAAACAAGCTCTTCCTGGTGACGTGTGGGGTTTCTTTAAGTGGTTTAGCAAATGCTTCTTTACCCATGTATACAGACCCATCTTATTCTAGACTCACTGTCTGATTTCCCTCTCTCTTTCTCCTTCCCTCCCCTCGTAATCAGGTGAGGTGGGCTCTGTTGATAAGTCTTGAGCTTGAAGAGGATTGCAGTGTGCAGAAGGGTTCTCTAGCAGCATGTGAGACCTTCTCACTGCAGTCTTGATTGCCTCTATGCCTGAGCATTGGGCTGAAATGAATGTAGAGCTCACTGATTCATACTGATACATGAAGATGGTGTTTAACCTGAGGCTTTAGGCTAAAATGCATTGAACACAAATTAGACAGATTAACTAGCAAATAAAAGTTTACCTTACAGCACGATTGCACACCATTCAGAACTGAATTGAGAGTGCCTTTTAAATTAAATTACAGAACTTTGACAGATTTGTATGGACAATTGAATTGATAATTTAATTTTCAGTTGATTATATAATATATTATTTTGTGTTGAATTGCAATTCAGTAAATTCCCTCTTTCTGTTTTTCTAATTCAAATTCAGCTACCTCAGAGTTTGCCCCATTTCAGTTCAAATTCACTTACAAACTCTTACTATAACCTTTCAAAATAGACACAGCAGTGGTCTGTATTACGTGTTTCATCAGTGAAGATAAAAATGTGTTTTGTGCATCCTGTTCTCATCGTAAATGTTCTAATCCGCTGGCCTGTGTCCAGTTCTCCTGCTTTAGGGCAGCCAGTGAAATGTAGCTGGATCTGTCTTATCCCTTGTGGCACTCAATACCTGTTACACAAGCTATGGTCTGGCAAAGCTTCAACTTCAACCCTACCTGGGCTTTCCGTCTCTACACTGGCAATACCAGACTGTGAGCAGACCACATACATGAAGTTAGTTTAGTTAGAAGTATGACAAACGGAACAACTGGGAAATCAAGACAAAGGTAATAAAATTGAAGGCACAGAGGGGGGCACGTGTCGTTGGTCTTGTAATACACTAGAGATCCTAAAATCCCAGGCCCAAGACAGTGGCACCACATAAACATGGCCTCCCCAATGAGTCTTACACAACTTTATCGACAATTTTTAATCAGTGACCCATGTGTTTCATGTAGTTGGTCTTAAGAGGCTTATAAGTTGCAGAGTATCGCATTTGATGTATACACACAGATAGATAGATAGAGGGACACGAGGAGCTCTCAGGTTGCACTGAGCTTCTCCGTTCTCAGAAGAGCACTCAGCAATGTTAGTCACTGCTATCTGAGGTAATAAAGCTGTTTTGAAGCTCTCTGTGGTCTTGGAGGGCTTATTATGGGCTGTTATTTGGTATTATCTTGCGCTGGACTCAGTCCCACTGCACCTTCCTGCTGGTATGCTTATTCATAATGAGTCTCATGTTTGTTTCGCGCTTTTGCACTTGTTAGCCAAAATGAGCGTGAGGCAGATTGCTTGTTTTTTCTCATCGTTTGCGTCCCATAGGGAGGAAGCATGTTGTTTCTCCTGCTGATGAAAGGTAGGCGTGTGCGTGAGGCAGGGCTCGGAGCAAGTGAGTGATCGTCAAGGTCGGGTATCCTGGTTTGGGGAGGATGTTATACTTTGGTGTCCTTTTGCACAGGAAAGATAATACTCAGCAGTGAGACTTGTGAAGAGTTGCTGCCAGCGTAATGTCATTTTTCATATTATTCTGGACAATTTTCTCACAAGAACAGTCGTGTAAGGTCATACTGACCCAAGCAGACGGAACAAAACACTGGTGATGGAGCCATTTTGTACCTGCTCAGCCAAGTACAATAACTCATCACGTTCCAGATTATATGTGATCGGAGTCCAGAGAAACCGCAGCTGGACCCTTTCAGCTCAGCGTGTAGCCCAACTGAAGGTTTCTTTTTGTTTTGAGTTCAAACAGCTATGGAGTGTGTTTTTTGTTTTTTTTTTCTATGTGAAATATTTAATCTGCAAGTAATTTTCTGTTTCCTAATGGCTTGCCAATGGATTATTTAGTGGTAATTATTTTTGCTAATGATATCACTATTTAATATATTTTGAAATTTAATTTATCTAAAATAAAATAAATATAAAATAACTACACACACAAACAATGCCATTTACCCAATTGCTACTGATGTTTTTACCTCCGGTTTAATCTCTGCTTGAATGCCATTTAGCCAATTAATAAAAAATAAAAGAAAATATGAAAAAAGACTCTTTGTTAAATATCAATATAACTTTTTTTCTTAAAGAATTTTTAAAACTTTGGTTTCTAATCTTACATTTACATGAACACTTTGAACCACAGCAACTTATTACATTCAAGGTACAAGGTACATTCACTGGGAATAAAACCCTCTAGTGCTTACTCTTATGCCTTTCTGTGCATGTGTTTTTGTAGTAATTATCATTATTTTATTCATATTGTAGTTTTATCTAATGTATGACAGGCTCCAAAGTTTGAATTCCGTAACTGCCAGTCGTACAGTGTTATGTGGAAATGTTGTCCCTTTGGTGTTAGTTCAGCCTGCGCTGTTGTTTTTGTCTTTTACTGCACTCTATACAAAAGTTTGTTGACAATACACTTAAACTGTCTAGACCTCAGGGTGCAAATCTCTGTGATGTGTTCTCAGCCATCGGTCATGTCCCACTTTGTTGTGCAATGCTGACCCCCATGTCTTGACCTGAAAGTGGCCTCTGACCTCATTCTGCGCTGGGTGGATGCCGATCGTCTCAGCTGTGAGGCTGTACAAATGCCAAGGTAATCTCAGGAAAATAAGATACAGTAGTACAGGACGCCACTTGTATGTGCGTGTCCGGTTGTGTTTAACCTCCTTTCATTGTATTAACTTTAAAGCCCTCTGTGAGAATGGAGATCAGCTTGAGACTCTAAAAATATTGGGCTGTTATCCTTCTGGTACCAACAAGGATTTATTGTTTGTCAGAGGCCATTAAGTTTATGAAGTTTTTACCTCCTGTTTAATCTCCACTCAAATTGTATCGGCGACTCCCCTGCTCATTCCCAGGCATGTCAGGGCCTGTTTATTCGGTGATGTTTTTCCGCCTTGACCTGATGCATTGGTGTGTAACTTAAATGTTGACGCACAAGTAGAGCAAGAACTTCTTCAGTGCACGATCTTGATTTTTGAGTCAGTGCCAATGATATTGAGACGGTATTGAGATTAGAAGAGTGTTATAGACTCCATCTTTATAGTGTTTTGACCAAGTTGCCAGGAAACAGTACTTAGGCCAAGGACAATGCAAATGCAACCACATGGCCAAAGCAAAGACTTAACATAAAACCAAGACTCCATTTCAGTCCCTTTGCATTTTGACAAATAGTCCAATATTACACAGTTGGCTTGTGTTTTACTGGAACAGCCACTGTTATTGCCTTTGTATTAACATTGGCTGGCTTTAGACACAATTATGACTGTCAAAGAATTATTGTAATTTTATACACTGAATCTTAGTTTGAAGTACATACTATAGGTATGCAAGATTATAGTATACATACTAACCCATGCTTACTGAAAAACGTGCATGTTGCACATAGCTTCTTACATGTTTCACAACTCTTTCAGAGCGCAGTTTCCAGGGAGTGGAACTAAAAGTGTTCAGTTTTGTCCACAGCAGAAGTTTTTGGTTGTTCGTATCTCAGTGTATCAGAAATTAAATGTCTGTTAAGTGGCGTTAAAAGGTTAATGCTCTATCGCGTTTGACAAATGATAGATTTATCAAAAGCAAACGAGATAAAATGCTTTTCATGAAGCAACCTTGCCACTCTATCTTGCTTCTACAAGTATTTGAGTTATTTTATAGTAGCATGTGGTTTACAGGATTTGTGAAAAGTACAATTCAAGTGCATTGCTGTACCGGGTGAGCTACAGAGCAAGTTTACTATATCAGAAAAGCCATACATATGGAGCTGATTACATGATGCAAACATGAAAATGTATTAGTTTACAAGTCATGCACTATGGTAAATTTGTATTTGAGGTCATAATGAAATATTGTTAAGGGACCATGGGAAAATAAGTCCTTATTAATTCATAATTGGCTCCTGTAATCATAATCATAAAGAAAAAAAAAGTTGTTGGTGTTTTACTGCCACTTATGTTCATGTAAGCTGGAAATGACCAGTAACCCTATGTTGAAATTACCCGTGTTGTTAAACCAAGTACAATTTAACCATTCAAAAAAATAAATAAATTGTACCAGTATAGCACTTGAGCTGTCCAACTTAGTTTTCTACCATTTTATTTAACTTGTTGAATCCAAAAGTTCCTTTTAGTTGCAGTACATTATCCAGATATTATTCAGTACTGTTTCTTGAAAATGAAATATTTGGACACCCAACCCAACGTATTTTACCTACTGCTTTTTTCCATACTGTGTTGCAGAACTTATGTGTTGCAGAAGTATGTTTACAGCCAGCTAGCTTAGCCTTGCGTAGCCCAGCACAGAGTGACCTACAGACGGGTGATGTTAAAAAAGTAAAGGAACAAGCATCGCCAAGTAGCTTGTATCAGGTTGGCAGCATTAGAACAGAGAAGGCACTCAAGGCCCTTGTAAGAGGAGACACCATTGTTGGGGTACCGTGTCGGAGAAGGAAAGAAGGGATGATGAAATGAAAGAGTGGAATGAAGGGGGTGGCTGGCCCATCAGATAGCTTTCACCTTCTCAAAGCACAGCTCTTGGCTTTGAAAGGGCCACTCAAAGGTCACGGCCTTTTCAAGACTCAGAGCTGCACGGTTTGTGTTTGGACCTATTGTTTGACGCTGCCTTGTACGTCAGGCTTGCAGACGTCACGTATGCAGAGTGGACGGCTCTGTGGATCGCTTGTCCTATCTCCAGAGCATAGCATGGAGCACAAACCTCATGTTCAGACAGGTGTCATGGATGCCTGCCTTGTTACACAGAGTTTCTTGATGAAGGTTAAAGAGATAACTATTGATTCTGCTTCTGAGGGACAACAAAAAGGTTCATGTTTTGTTTTTGTTTTTCAGAAAAGGTCAACCATACCTTCATTCATCAGACTGTTAACTTTTTTTATTTAATTTAATTTAAATAATTTGTTTATTTTATTTTATTGTTATTTAAGAAATGTTAATTTGTCTTGTGGTGTAGTTTCTCATATCTCCAGAAAGTAGAGTTCCCTCCACCTTTGAATTATTGGTGAGGACAGTGATGTCATATGTTGAAGTGTGAAACTGTTCTGCCTAATATAATCACACCTGCCGCTGCGGTGACCAAACTCATTAAGGGTCATTAAAGGTGTGAAGGAAATTTTACATGTTTGTCTATGTGTGTGTGTGTGTGTGTGTTAATTAAATGCCATGTGAAGATCCTAAAGATCCTAGCAGGATTTTCTTATTGAAGGAATGATTCTTATTGTAGTCCTAAAAGTGAGAATTCTATTATGTTTTTTTCAAACTCATATGACTTGAATATGAGTTTGAAAAATATGAGAATAAGAGTATTCTGTGGAACACGGACAGAAAAATATTTAACAATGTCAAGTCGGTGTCTTCTTTTTTAGTACTATAATTGTCCAACTTGTGTGTTATATTCAAGAGTCTTCTGAAGTCTTATGATACCATAAGGATTTAAATTTAACAGATTTAAGTTTGTGGTCAGTACGATTTTTTTTTTTTCTAAAATAAATAAATTAATACTTTTATTGTGCAAGAATGCATTAAATGAATCAAAAGTGACAGCAAAAGACATTTTATAATGTTGTGAAACATTTCTATGTCAAATAAATGCTGTTCTTTTGAGCTTTGTAATCATCAAAGAATTCTGAAAAATAATGTATCACATTTTCCACAAAAATATCAAGCAGTGCAATGGTTTTTAACTTACAGGTGCTGGTCATATAATTAGAATATCATCAAAAAGTAGATTTATTTCACTAATTCCATTCAGAAAGTGAAACTTGTATATTATATTCATTCATTACACACAGACTGATATATTTCAAATGTTTATTTCTTTTAATTTTGATGATTAGAGCTTACAGCTCATGAAAGTCAAAAATCAGTATCTCAAAATATTAGAATATTACTTAAGACCAATACAAAGAAAGGATTTTTAGAAATCTTGGCCAACTGAAAAGTATGAAAATGAAAAGTATGAGCATGTACAGCACTCAATACTCACAATCCTTTTGCCTGAATTACTGCAGCAATGCGGCGTGGCATGGAGTCGGTCAGTCTGTGGCACTGCTCAGGTGTTATGAGAGCCCAGGTTGCTCTGATAGTGGCCTTCAGCTCATCTGCATTGTTGGGTCTGGTGTCTCTCATCTTCCTCTTGACAGTGCCCCATAGATTCTCTATGGGGTTCAGGTCAGGCGAGTTTGCTGGCCAATCAAGCACAGTAACACCATGGTCATTGAACCAGCTTTTGGTACCTTTGGCAGTGTGGGCAGGTGCCAAGTCCTGCTGGAAAATGAAATCAGCATCTCCATAAAGCTTGTCAACAGAAGGAAGCATGAAGTGCTCTAAAATTTCCTGGTAGATGGCTGCGTTGACTGTGGACATCAGAAAACACAGTGGACCAACACCAGCAGATGACATGGCAGCCCAAATCATCACTGACTGTGGAAACTTCACACTGGACTTCAAGCAACATGGATTCTGTGCCTCTCCACTCTTCCTTCAGACTCTGGGACCTTGATTTCCAAATGAAATGTAAAATTTACTTTCATCTGAAAAGAGGACTTTGGACCACTGAGCAACAGTCCAGTTCTTTTTCTCCACAGCCCAGTTAAGATGCTTCTGACGTTGTCTCTGGTTCAGAAGTGGCTTGGTAGCCCTTTTCCTGAAGTCGTCTGAGCGTGGTGACTCTTGATGCACCGACTCCAGCTTCAGTCCACTCCTTGTGAAGCTCTCCCAAGTGTCTGAATCGGCTTTGCTTGACTGTATTCTCAAGCTTGCGGTCATCCCTGTTGCTTGTGCACCTTTTCCTACCCAAATTCTTCCTTCCAGTCAACTTTGCATTTAATATGCTTTGATACAGCACTCTGTAAACAGCCACACCTTTCAGTAATGACCTTCTGTGACTTACTCTCTTTGTGGAGGGTGTCAATGTCCGTCTTCTGGATCATTGCCAAGTCAGCAGTCTTCCCCATTATTGTGGTTTCAAAGAACAAGAGATACCCAGAATTTATACTGTAGGGATGGTCATTTATTCAAACTCAAATGTAAATATTCTAATATTTTGAGATACTGATTTTTGACTTTCATGAGCTGTAAGCTCTAATCATCAAAATTAAAAGAAATAAACATTTGAAATATATCAGTCTGTGTGTAATGAATGAATATAATATACAAGTTTCACTTTTTGAATGGAATTAGTGAAATAAATCAACTTTTTGATGATATTCTAATTGTATGACCAGCACCTGTATATAATGATAAAAATGTTTTAAAATGTGAATTTAAGTTTTTGTGATTCAGCAATAAATAATAGTATACAGGTTTGAAACAAGAAGTCCGTGACAAAATAATGATAGTTTAAATGTACATTTTTGTACATCTTTGTGTTTTGTAACAAATGCCTCTTTTCTGCTCTTTTCTTCCCTCCTTTCTGCTCTTCTTGCTATGATTAAGGGTCTGTTTTTTCTCAAACCCTAACCATTGGAGCAGAATAGCCATCTGTCAATGATATGCTTGCAATGTGTGTGTGACAGTGTTACAGGGAGTTACAACCCTTCCTGTGTGTGTGTCTTCCCCCAGCGAGGCCCCTCTAGAGCTACAGCTGCCCCCTCTCATCACTGTTCTCCATCAGGCTAATAGCAACAGGTGTCTGAGTCGGTCCACACCCGCTTCTCTGTAGCCATGACAACTAGCGTGTCACACAATTAAGGGAGGGGACATAGTATCTGGAAGAGATGCACACATAGATGTCAGCACAAACACACCTGCATTCATGCATGCTTTATCATCAGCATGCACACACATGCATCTCTATTGAGAGACACATAAAGATAAACATCTGAGATGCTAAAGATCAGTGGACAGATGGCTGACATCTCATCTTAAAGCCTGACTCACTTGCCATATGTGAATGTGACAGTTGTTTTATGTTGCTGCCTTATGTTAAACTGCTTTAAATTACTTTTTTTCCACATCAATCTACACTCCATACACCATACTGACAAAGCAAAAACAGAATTGTCACAACTTCGGAAATGTATTAAAAATAAAAAAAACTGAAATGAGTACATTGCATAAGTATTCATACCCTTAACTAAATATTTAGCTGAACCACCTTTACAGTCTCGAGTCTTTTTGGTTTGATGCGACAAGCTTTGCTCATCAGCATTTGGCAATTATCTTCCATTCTTCTCCTCATCTCTTCACCTCTCAAGCTTTGTCAGGTTGGATGGGGGCAGACACACATTTTCAGGTTTCTCCAGAAATATTTGATTGGGTTCAATCCCAGGCTCTGGCTGGGCCACTCAAGGACATTCACAGAGTTGTCTATAAGCCATTCTTGCTGTGTGCTTAGGGTCATTGTCCTGTTGGAAGGTGAACCTTCTGCCCAGTCTGAGGTTCTGAATGCTCTGAAGTCTGAACTAGGTTTTCATTAAGGCTATCTTTTTATTTTGCTGCACTGAGCGTTTCTTCTACTCTGACGAGTCCCTCGGTCCCTGCTGCTGAAATACAGCCCCACAGCATAAGGCTGCCACCAGCACACTTTACGTTTGGGATGTACTCTGCAGGTGTTGACCAGAGCTCGTTTCCTTCTAACATAATGTTTAGAATTGAGGTTCATCAGACCAGAGAATCTTGTTTCTCAGAGTCTGAGAGTCCTTTAGTTGCTTTTTTTGTAAATTTCTAGTGTGTTTTCATAACATTCTTAACTGAAGAGAGGATTGAGTCTTGTTGAACCCCCATAAAGCCCTGATTGGTGGAGTGTTGCAGTGATGTTTGGGCTTGTGTAGGTTTCCCCTGTCTCCACATATGATCATGGAGCTCAACTAGAGTGACCATCAGGTTCTTGGTCACCACACTAGCCAAAGCCCTTCTCCATCAGTTGCTCAGTTTGGTCAGGAGTCCAGCTCTAGGAAGAGTCCTGGTTGTTTCAGACTTCTTCCATTAAGGGTAACAGCGACTGCATGCTTCTGTGAAATTTCAATGAAGCAGAATTTTTTCTGAACTTTTCCTCAGATCTGTGGCTTGACGCAAACCTGTTTCTGAGCTCTACAGGCAGTTCTTTGGACTTCAGGGCTTGGTTTTTGCTCTTGATATGCATTATCAGCTGTTAGACCTTTTATTAAGACGTGTGTGCCTTTCCAAATCATACCCATTCGATTGAATTTGCCACAGGTTAACTTACATATAGGTAACGTATACAAGCAATATGAATGCTCCTGAGCTAAATTTCAACTGTCCCAGATAAGGGTATGAATACTTATGCAATGGAATCATTTTAGTTTTTTATTTTTAATAAATTTGCAAAGATGTTAAAAACCAGTTTTTTTTTTTTTTTTTTTTTTGCTTTACTATCATGGTGTATGGAGTGTAGATTGATGTGGAAAAAGTAATTTAAAGCAGTTTAACATAAGGCAGCAACAAAACATGAAAACAAATGGGTATGAATACTTTCGCAAGGCACTGTAATTATTTTAACAATATAACATTTACTTTAAGCATTTTTTAAACATTATCTTTACTCAAAAGTAATCACAAGATTAGTTGTTTTTTTGTTTTGTTTTTATTTTAAATAATACATTCTTTTTTAATATTTAATTGTATTATTTAATATGTATACATAAATTACAATAATTTACTTTAAAAGAATATACATTTTCTAGAATTTTTATATACAGTATATTCAAGCAATTCAATAGGTCCCACAATAAAAAAATAAAAATAAATTCCTAGGTCCCAAATAAATTTAATATATAGATATTTTTTAATCCTAGACAAATCAACAATTTTAGCTTTGTGTGCAGTGTGAACAATTAAATGATCCATGGATTCTACGCACGTCTACTTTCACTGTCATTTCCACATCATAGGAATAATGTTTTCATTTCTCGTGTGCATGTTTCAGTAGTGCCAGGCTGGCAGTTTCATATCCCTTGAGCTGCTCAGGCTGACTTCAGTGGATTTGCCGCTAAAGGTTTTATTTCCCAGGGTAGCATCATATGGCCCTTGTTACATCACAGCTTTATCAGTGACTCATAGGTGATGCCTTGGAGAACCAAACTCTCTTATGATAAAGCATGGCTGAGTTTACACACATCACAATGCCTGGATCAGTAATATGGACAGATCGTATCGCTCTGTCTGCCTCTGTTGTTGCATAATTGTGGGTCAATCTGACACCTCCTCATATCTGTGTCCTCATCACTGGCTTCATGTAACCGCTCAGTATCTCATCTTTCTCTTTCATTTTCTCTGCCTTGTTTTCCTCTCTCTCATGGTTTTTAACCTGTTTTTTGGTCTCTTTTTTATTATCTTTAAAGAGTTAAAATGATATTTATATTAATGTCTTGTGTCAAAAGAAATAATAGCAAGCTTTTATTAAAAATAAAAAAATAAAAATGTTTAACAAAAGCCTCACACTTTGAAAGATACTTCCTTACATAAATCTCTTCTACTTTTATGGAGTGAATCTGATCTCGTAATTTTTTTTTATTTTTATTTTTTTGGTTGTGGAGTCACAATAGTTCAGTGAGTCCATTCTGCAGGAGCCGACACAATCAGTCCACCTCCTTTCTGATGCATTATGACCACTGCTGTGTTTTAATAAGCTGGACAGATCCCAATATTCACCTTCGTTTGCTGCTAATCTTCCCGTGGTTAATTGGTAACTCCATCCGCCTGGATGACTTGGACTGTCGCCCCCAATGACTGTGCCATTCTTTGTGCTTATTTAAATAACACCATATTGCTAATTGATTTCATGTTGTGCATTAGCAGGCTGTTGCGCATACCCTGGCTGATCTTTGACACCATTTAATATTTCACGACCATGCTCCGCTTTTAATTTTAGCACCCTTTATTCACGCATGGCTCGTTTTGTTTTTGTGCACTGACTCATATGTTGCAGATATGTGTGTTACATTGGCCACTGCTGCCTTCTCAACGAAACTGGGGTATCATTTGATTGCCATTTCATAAAGTATTGTGTAGTGTAATGATGCCTAAAGGCTCTTTGAGTTCTCATGTCATCTTTATGAATGTATGAATTAGTCAGTGGACTAGTGGAGCAGTTAGCGTCTGGCCAGGCGAATGCCCTGTGTCCTTTATGCAGGTGGAAACCAAAGATGGCTTTCCCGAATAACCTGCAGCCCTTTAATGGGGCCTCGTTTGCTCTCTCCTTTGTGGCAGTGAGATTGAGAGGGGAGACCTTAGAAAACAGCTGGTTTCAGATGGTTGACCATTGATTCTCATTTTGGTCACAGACAGGCTTGTTATTTCCAACATTGCTATGTTTTAAACAATTATTTAAGATGAAATTTTCCAAATTTTAATGCCCTGAGGTTGCTTTTTAATTATTTAGGAGATGTAGCTGTGTTATGAATTATGTTTTAGATGTTTTAGATATAAAATGTATTTAAAAAATAGTTGATATCTCTTCTGGAACTCTAGATGGATGCTATTTGTTTTTTGTTTTGTTGGCTGTTACTTTTGTTTTGTTTGGTTTGGTTTGGTCGGGGATAAACATCAGACTTAAGTAAAAATTCTTAACTTGCTTTCATCTAATTGCTATCCAGAAGGGACAATTTTTTCATTTTCACTACAAGCTAATGTTCTGATTATTTTTGATCTATTTGATACATTTTCAAATGTTTTCATCAATAAATAAAATTTAAAAAAAAGTCCTACACAGCTATATATATATATATATATATATGGATGCATGAAATTTATGGAAAAACATATCCTCAGATAAATTCCAGCTACCTGAGATTTCATATACTTCTTGCGCTAGATATTGTACAGTCGTTAGCCTGTGATCTCATTACATGTACTTTCCCGTTAACTGTCTTTTATCTCTTAATGGAATAGTTGCTTAGCAGCACTCCAACTTCTTTTGGACAGGACACTGATATTGTCTTTCCTATTGGTCCTTAAGGTACATTAATTGTCACAGGGTTTATTTGCACAGCTATGATTTAACCTATACCCAGGGGCTCTTGCAAGAAAAGTTATTAAAAACCAATGGAAAATGAATGTCCTTTTACCGTACAGTGCATGTGACACACCTGTTAGGTTTAATGATGAGACAGAGCTTCTCATGACTGAGGGACTAACTATATCTGGCGAAGAGAAAGTGAAGATTTGTATTTTCCCCTGAAGAACACAGGTCTTCTATCCATGAGGTCAATCACGTCACTGCCCACCCAGCTTGCTCTGACACACTCTGAAGTAATGGCTGGTGAAAATTCAGCATTTTTTAACATAATACTTCTTTCAAAAACATTTAAAAATCTTCCCGACCCCATATAATACAAAGAATATAAAGGCTCAAAATCTAAAATACAAACTATGTATAAAATTAACTGTATGGTTGCATAATTGTATGACTTAATAAAATGATATATATATATACATATATATATATATATACATATATATATATATATATATATATATATATATATATATATATATATATATATATATATATATATATATATATATATATATATATATATATATATATATTTTTTTTTCCAAAACATTGTAGTGTGTTAGTATCAGATAAAATTTTTTTTTTTTTTTTCCTTTATTAAACTTGTGATTATTTTATTAAAGGTGTTAAAAGTAAAGTCATGGTCAGACCATTCATTCTTCCACTCTATTGGACCCTCTGTCCAACATTGGCATTACACGAGAACATACAATAGGTATACAGTATTGGCCTTTATCAAGAGCAGGGACCATTTCAGGTGAGTGGAACCTGATCAGTGACCCAGTACTGATTACAGTGTGTCATTCTCTCGTGCCACGTAAACTATACTGGCACTGGTGTCTTAAAGAACATTAGGACTGGCCAAACTGCCACTCTACAGCTGTCACTGTGTGAATGGTGAGATAATATAAACTCATGCACCATATGGCTTAGTGCACGAAAACGGCACTTACCGTAAATAAACCCCTCACAAACAACCACACACGTGCATGAGACACATCTGACTCATGTGCATTCATATTCTTGGAAGATGCTTCCTTAAGTGAGATAATGTCAACTGTTGTACCATACATTTTCATGCTTTTTGCAGCAAGGCTGCATTTAGAAATATTTTATAACTTTATACATGTCTTTACCATTTACCACCTTTTAATCAATTTAATGCATCCTTGTTGAATAAAAGTATTAATTTCATTCAAAAAGGGTTTTGCTGACTGCAAACTTTTGAACAGTAGTGCATCACTTGTAATAAGCATAACACACTACATAAATATAAAACTGTGCATTAATATTTTGTCCATTCCCTTGGACAAATGCAACAAGGCATGTCCTTTTTACCTCTTCTCCACCTTGCTGTCATTCGTTTACTCACCCAATTTTTTCTCTTCCCCTGTTTGCAAAGAACGTCTGTATGTTTGCATTGTGTGCCGTTATAATTGGCCTCTTTTAAAAGTCAGATCTCCTCTGCTGCATTTCAATTGAGAGGCTTCAAAGAGAAAGCTGGGGTTTGTGTTTGAACGGGTCATCAAACGATTTGGGTGTGTTTTCGCGAGCCCTGACTAACTCCAACATTGGCTCTGAATCCTGAGGCCCTTCAGAACGAGTGGTGCTCTTGATACAACCAGATTCAGCTTAATGGTTACATTTGGAGCCATCAAAGCCTCCCATGGGCTCCTTAAATGACCTTCATCAGGAACATTTTCCAAAATGTAGATGTAAAAATGGAAAGTAAATTAGGCTTGATGTCGTCCATCATGACACACTCACCTTTTACAAGCCGCATCTTTCATGTGGATCCATTATGAAATTTCTGTTTAGAGGTGCTGTTTCGACACACTGTGTCACTGTAACCAAAGTAAATGTCCTTTGTAGTTAATGTTAGCTGATAGCTAGCTGTGATTACCAGTAAAGTGTGTTGTCAGGTAGCGAGTAAAAGGTTAGAGTGGTTTTGATATACACTCTGCGCATGAATGCAGTGCATATAAAAAACTATAATAAGATGTAACCAGGTGCACTCCGATTCATGTTTTTCTTTCCCTCTTTTTCAGGTGGTGGTGTTGATGGATCCCATGGAGGATCCAGATGATATTCTTCGAGCTCATCGATCCAGAGAGAAGACTTATATGTTTGATGTGGCCTTCGATTATTCAGCCACGCAGGCAAGCCCATTCTGTGTTTGTGCCTGTGAAGCACATGTACAAAATTTAACATGCTTTTCAGAGATATCACTTTTATGCAGTTATTTGTGTTCATGTAAGTGCATTTGCATTTACTATGTGGTTGAATGAAAGATGGAAATACACACAAAGGCTGCAATTAAATGTGTGTGTGTGTGCTTTCCGTAGGACGAGGTGTACAGATCCACGACTAAAGGCTTGATTGAAGGTCTCATATCTGGGTACAATGCCACTGTTTTTGCCTACGGACCCACAGGTCAGTACAAATTCATACCAAAGGCTGGGCAATATATAGATTTTTCATTATATATTTTTAACCATGGTAATTTCACTAAAACAATAAAAGTTTTTAAAATCTTAAGTCAACGATTAATAACGATTTTGCAATTGTGTTATATCTTGATAATTTTAATAGTGCCTTTGATTTAAACTTAAATGACAAAAACATCTTAGAGCTAGTAAACCGGTTAGATTCTTTTTCATGAATCGGTTCAAACACATTTGTGGAGTCAAATATGTTGAGGGAAGTTCACCAAATAGAGATATAGATTCTGTTTATTGTTATATTGGTGCATATAATGTAAACAAATAATAATTTAAGCTGTGTGAGAGAAAATCAAATCAGCAGGTTTTTAAATTCAGTAAAGTGTATTTACATATTATGCAAAACTACAGCAATGGCATAAACACATTGTTCTGTTTGCTTTGTAAATATGAGTTGGTCGATCCTAATTGGCCCGTATCAGGTCTGGTTAATAAAAATAAAAAATTTTAAAAAAAATTTTTTTAAATGTATTTATGTCAGTGTAAGTTCTTACACTGAAATGCCATCAGCAGTGGCAATATGTCCAAAGTAGTAAAAATCACAGACAAACTGGGCACTACTAGGGCACATGGATAAGCCTCATCAACCTGATCTTCTTTCTTCCTGTTTACGGAACAGGTTCAGTCAACAGAGTCACATGCACTGATTTCACAAAAAGTAAATAAAAAATAAGCACACAATGCTTTGAAGATGTCAAAATATGATTTAAATATTTCATATATTAACCTAGCTCACCGAATTCCAGCTGTCAAGAACACATTATCTGGTAATATTTTATTAAAGACCTGTTTTTATCCTGCTTTGAATTGATTAAAAGTTCATTCCTGGAAAGCAGATGTCTTTGTGGCTCCCGTGTGCTCGCGTGCTCTAATCTGTCCTCAGAGTGACTCTTACTGACTGTTCCTGTCTGTGGCCGTGGCTATATAAAGCTTAGATCTGTGCTCAGCCTGACAGTGATGAAAGCCACCTGTAAACATTATGTATCACTCACTATGACTCATTTCACACCTGTGCCTTCCGTTTATGCCATGCTGATGAACATATGCTAATTATCTACACTTATTTCACATTTATGAAAAGATTTTAGAACACAGATTTTCAACTGATAAGCCTATTCTCTATCAGAATGATGCAAAATTCAACAAAATGTAAATAATAAATAAAAATGTCTGATGTTTAAGGACCTTTTTTTATTTTATTAAAAATGTTTTTATTTTATTTTGATGTTGATGTTGTATGATGTCAGGAAATAAAACAAGGTTAAATTGTGGTCCTAATAAGCAGATGTGTGTGTCTACAGGTTGTGGGAAGACTTACACTATGCTGGGAACAGACAGAGAACCTGGTATCTATGTTCGCACATTAAATGACCTATTCAAAGCCATCGAAGAAACCAGCGATGACATGCAGTACAGTGTCTCAATGTCCTACTTGGAGGTGAGAGCTTCATTTGTTTGCTAAATAGGATTTTAGCAGCCACATGTTGTTGTTTTTCCCTCACATATCACTTGGAGATTTGATATAGAACTTTTAAAGATACTGTCACCCTATTGCCACGCTAAATAAATGCGCACAGTAAAGTCAATTGCCCTCTTTTAGTTTTAAACAATTAAAAAAAAAAGGGTAACAGCTTAAGTGTTATGTGATAAGATAATCATCAGGCCCGTGCCGAGCGGCCGATAGCGCGTCTGTTTATCAGCTCTGTTTGCGTGAGGGAGGGGTAATCTTGTCGGCTTAGCGACTATCTCAGCATCTTTGATTACGGTGATGTTGTATTGATACTAGAAAGCTTGTTTCCCCACTGAGTGATGGACTTGTCCAAAGTTTACTCCAAACAAATATATGCTTCCCTGATCCCCTACTGTGTTAGCCTAGAAACAGATCCCTGTGCTTTTATGTGACTGGCCAAGTAACACAGCCTTGCATCTTAAAAGAAAAATGGCTGCTGACTTGCAAAAAAGGCCTAATATTACCCATTAAATTTAATTAATTTATATTATAAATTAAACTAAAATGAAAACAGAAAATCTAAAAATAAAAACTAATTTAAAAATAGTAATAAAAACTATAATAGGATATCTATGATACTAAAACTGTGTTGCAAGGTGATGTTTTTTTCTTCCTCCTTCAAATAAGTTTACTCTTAAGTCTATATGATATTCTGTTCTCTAAATATGGCTTGGGTAACTCTTTCAATGTAAGTCTATGGGATTTTTTTCACATTTTTCACACGTTTAGCCTTCAAACTCAATAGCTCTGTCCTGTTTTTGACAGCTGATGCATGTGCATTTGAGATCACATGTGTGAGCTGACAGCAGCACCACTTCAATTCTCTCAGTGTCTTTTTTTGTCTCACTGCCCATTTTGTGTTCAGCAGTATTTCTATTGTGACTGATGTTTGACAATGTGTGATTTCTCCTTTACAATGGTGAAAGTGCTGCAGTATCTTACAGTGTTCTATAGCCCAGTATGTACTTGAACCATATATTTTAATTATATAATTAATAATTCTAAATAGTTATATCTGTCTGTCTATCTATCTGTATAGAAATATCTTTTTTTAATAATCCTGTGTGCACTCACTAACACACACACTTAGTATGCTTCAGCATCTTAATGTACACGCATAAACACACCGATTTGTTTGACTTCTTTAGGTTAAAGGGGTGTTTGGGATGTGCCGACCTATGAGTAAGCCACTCCGTCCACACACGGAAAGAGCAACCTTCAGTAAAGAGCACAATGCTCTCCTGTCCTCTGCTTTTCTTACACTTTCACATTAAGACTCCTGTTTACATTGGGCCGTCCAAATGCTCAAGGGAACGCTTCCCTGGAGAGAAAGCGTTTTTATTCTCAGCTTCTGTGGTTTAGGTTCAGACCTCCCGGTTTATCCTGTCTCTTTTTTCTCTTTCCATCCATCTATATCTTTAGCAGGTCTTCTACTCTTTCTCTGTCAATGGATTCTTTTCATACCATCAGCGTCACCCTAAAATTATCACATGCTTACGGCAGATCACAGTGACCTCACTGACAGTGATGAAATATTACGTTTGGGACGACTTAAATTGAGTTTTGAGGTGACCGCAGGTGGTGCTCAGGATGTGGCCTTGTTCTAAACCGGGTTGAATGAAGCTTATTGAAATACTCTGAAATATTAAATCCGACATTCATCTCTTCACTAGCATCCTGAAAATACTGTATAGTTTGTACCATAGATTCTGGATTTGATTGGTTGAAACAGGTGTTGATTACTGTATGTAATTAATTTATTATTACTGTGATAGTTCTACAAATGAGTATTTTGGTTGAAAATGGTATTTTTATGAAAATGTGAAGTGCTGTGAGGTGAATACTTCAGATATAATCTTAATGCTTCACAGCTACAGTGCACTAAATGTTCAATAATTCAGTGGTCTGTTGTCAATAGTTCCTTTTATATTAAACAAATTACAGCATTGTGCATGTGCTCAGCTGGTAGAGCATGCTACTAGTAATGGAAAGGTCACAGATTGCACGTTCTGATATTTATGCACTGCAAGTCACCTCAGATAAAAGCGCCTGTCTGTCAGATGCATGAATGTAAATGTCAAATGCATAAACAATGATGGTAATCTTGAAATCTGAGCATGGTCTTTAATCTGTTTAATTCTTTTGTTTCAGATCTATAATGAGATGATAAGAGACCTGCTGAATCCATCATCAGGGTTTCTGGACCTGAGAGAGGACTCGAAGGGAGAAATACAGGTCGCAGGAATAACAGAGGTCTCCACCATTAATGCACGAGAGGTCAGTTAGACACATTATTCAGACAGCATGTTACTTTGTTATTAAAGTAAATAAATACTGTTACAGTAGTCGTTGTTCATGTTCATTCTATGATACTTAATAACAACAATAGTGGTGTATATTTAAATAACTATTTAATAGTGAAACCCTTATTCAGCAAGGATGCATGTAATTGATCAAAAAGTGACTGTAAGGCCATTTTTAATATCACAAAAGATTTCTGTTTCAAAATGAATTCTATAGTTTGAACTTTTTATTGATTTAAAAAAAAAAAAATGTGAAAAAATGTATCAGAGTTTCCACAAAAATATTAAGCAGCACAGTTGTTCAACATTGATAATAACAAAAAAAAAATGTTTAAGCACCAAATCAGTATATATTATATATATATATATATATATAGTATGTATGTATATATGAGCAATATCACACGAGTAGAACAGTGATGGGAAGTCCGGTTCTTTTCTGCAAACCGGTTCTTTCGGACAGTTCGTTTCAGTGAACCGGTTCAAAGAACCGGATCATCGGTTCTTTTACACCCTGACGTAATGACATCATTCGCGATGACGTAATGATATAATCCATCGTCCCGGGATGAAAATACACATTCAGATATATAAAGTCAGTAATCATAACTTCAGTCAGTTAAAACATCACAATCATGATCTTTAAAGTTTACAATTAAGTTTTGCAAGCACCCAAATACAGTGATGTGCATACGAGGATTTAAGTCTTGAAGATATAAAGTGAATAAATTAGTTGTCATCAGTGCAGAAACCATAATCCACTTACTATACATAATCCATTGCGATTTGTTTGTTATTAAATAAACTTACGTTTCGCCCTCATTCAGGTCCTCTGTTTACCCGCGCCATTAGCACAGAATCAGTTGTCCAGAAGTTCAGACGTGCTGTGTCAGCCGATCACTGTTCGCTGAATCACGCATGCGCAGTATCATCAGCTCATCGGTTCTCAAATCGGACGTGTCCGAAAGAAACAGTTCTCGGTTCAGTGTACTGGTGATCCGAAAACCGCTGCAACCGGTTCTTGACTCGAGAACGAGAACCGCTCTAGCAGTTACCCGGCTCGCTGCACACATGCTGCTCTGCTCGTGCTCATCGTCAGTTCTCTCTTCACAGCAGTTCACTCAGTGTACTGTTTGAGTAAATTAATAACTCCGGGATATTGTTTTATTTCGATACAGAGGTAGTGCCAGGCACGTTAAAAAAGTGAATAACTTAAGTAATTTGTGGATTAGTGCTTACTGGAGACGCGAACCGTTTCAAACGATTCAGTCCGATTTCGTGAACTGGTTCGACCGGTTCACTAAGAAGATCCGGTTAAATCGAACGATTCGTTCGCGAACCGGACATCATTAGAGTAGAAGTGCGATATGGCTGTAGGCCGCAGGTAATCACAGCCAGTGCGATATACAGACATATCGCACGTCTACGAGTGTGATATTGCGTTTATACAACAGTTCGATGGCACGAGTGTGTAAATAAATTAGAAACAACAAGGAAGTGTCTTTAAAAGCCCTCTTTTGTGCAGAACTACTTCCTTCTGCCACAGGTTTAAATCTAAAGTTGACCGTTTAACAGCTGAGCCCAAGCCTCCGTTACTAATTCCAAAACGTCACTTTAGAACTAGTAACGAAGGAACGTTGAGTTGCTTCATTGAAAACTTATTGTATTACTGTAGTAATAACTTATATTATGTAGAGTGAAGTATTATGAGAGAGAGATGGACTGAGCGACTGTGATTACCTGCATCTGATACAGCATCTCCTACAGACAATAAAACATAAGTCTGAATGTCCACTGAGGAAAGTGTTATCTTTGTCTTATCGTCAATAAGCGTTGTTGTTGAAAGTAAAAATAGCTTTCGTTCACAAAAGCGTTTATTTTTCAAAATAAAAGTCTTTACCGCAGTGCTGACTCATAAAAACAGTCTCTTGTCGCCATCTAATGGCGGAACAATGTAACTAAAATCGCAATCACGAACAGGCACCATACCTCGGTACTAAACACTATTATTAAATACTATTATTATTTATTGAATAATCATATGTACTGTAATAAACAACAACAACAGCCATCATAAAAGTTGCTAGGCAATTCAGCCAACCGTACAAAGACAGCGTGATATACAGCATTGAATAAACATGATAATATTTTGCCAAAACTATTTGCTCTGGAACAAATAATAGTTCAATGAGATCAAAGACTGGCCGTTAGATTTACCCAACACAAATTATATCTCGTGTTTAACCACTATAGAGACATCAAAGCCAGCGGTAAATTCCAGAAGATCTGGACGCGGTCAGGCACTCTCTGCGGGTGTAATGAGCTCTGAACGGCCGCTGAACCGATGGATCTCCTGTCTCCGAAAACGTTGAAGCAAATTTTGAAATAGACCTTATCTTTATTAACAAACCGCATATTTGAAGTCCAAGCAAACACATTCTCGCATAAACAACTCTTAAAACTGCATTCCGTGACACAAAACAGTATTATTTTTTAAATTATAGTGGATTTGGCCGTCCGCCATGACACTTGCTGTGAGAAATACGGCAAGTGATACAAACGGTAAAGAGGACGAGGAGCTATGCTGGACTCCAATATCGCATACCTATCAGCCAATCAGATTCGAGAACCAGAAAGAACTGTATACATATATAGTCATTTTAAATTCTAATAGTATTTCACATTGCTGTCTTACTGTGTTTTTGATAAAATAAATGCTGTCATGGTGGGCATAAGGGACTTATTTAAAAAAAAAAAAAAAAGGAAAAAATCCTGTCAACCTCAGACTTATGAATGGTACTGTGGAGCTGGATGTTGAGGTTTTTTCTCTGTTCTCGCTCTCTCTCACAGATCATGGAGTTGTTAATGAAAGGAAATAAGCAGAGAACGCAAGAGCCGACAGCAGCCAATCAGACGTCTTCTCGCTCTCATGCTGTGCTGCAGGTGGCCGTACGGCAACAGAGCCGATGTCGAGACATCCTGCAGGAAGTACGATTCGCACGTCTCTTCATGATCGATCTGGCAGGGTCTGAACGGGCTTCACAGGTATGATGTGTAAGAGTAGGTGTGAAATATAAAGGTCTATTCATCTTTTAGTTTAATTAGAACATAAAAGCACAGTGGGTGAGCTCAAACATACGTCTAGAAAGTTGGTAATCATTAATATAAGGCTATCAATCTTTCTTTTTACAAAAAAGCTGGCACAGTTGGCGCCAGATATATTCAGAATCATATATCAGCCTGTGACGAGGGAACAATTCCAAGAGTGATTTATCTATTAGTGATAAACTTGGAGGGAAAATGAAGCCATCTAAAATGAATATATTTGTTGGTTATTACATCTGTTATGATGCAAGACATCCACAGGTCCAATCAGGTGATTTTGATGAAGGACGTGTGAATCATGTTCAATATTAAAGTGTAATTTCCACTCACACCATGAGATGAGAAGATATGAGAGAACACATTTAGAGAGCGTGCCATGTATTTGCCCTGGAAACGGTTAAAAATGTTAACCACTCAGGCACCCTGTGGGTTTAAACATGCATGTGACAGGCACAAAAGCAGATCACGTTGTTTCTGGTTATGGGGTATTGTTGCTCAGAAACTTGAGTGCTTGTTTGTTCTCCATTGATGAGGAAGACAAGCCTGTTGCACAACTATTAAGAAAATGAAGTGTACAAGAGCGCCCCCTGCTGGAAGCTCTAACAGACTTCCTAACCTGCATGTAGACTGACGGTTTAAAAACTTGGTGCAATAACTACTGTTTCTGCTTTCAGACACAGAACAGGGGTCAGAGGTTAAAAGAGGGTGCTCATATCAACCGCTCTTTGCTCGCACTGGGGAACTGCATCAATGCTTTGAGCGAAAAAAATGGCAACAAATATATCAACTACAGAGACAGCAAGCTCACGCGATTGCTCAAGGTACAGCGAAGTGACTCTTCACGAACAGAGAGGCTTATGGGATATTTTTCCTGATTGCAGTTGTTTTACTGGGTTTTCTCATGACTGCAGGATTCTCTGGGAGGAAATAGTCGGACGGTGATGATTGCCCATATAAGCCCTGCATCTCTGGCCTTTGAGGATTCACGGAATACCTTGACTTATGCAGACCGTGCCAAAAGCATCCGCACACGGGTTAGTTTAACACATGATAAAACAATGGACAATCTAGTAACCGACTTAGTAACCCACTATTATCGTTCAAAGGTTTGGGTCAGTAAGGTTTTCTTTTCTTTGTCAGTAAGATTGTTGTTACACATTTTGTAATGCTGTTTCTCAATAACTGTTTGGTGAAGAGTTTTTTGACTGTAATATCTTATCACTCTGTGTGCTGTTATTCTTCCCGTGCAGGTAAAGAGAAACCTGTTGAATGTGTCCTATCACATCGCCCAGTACACCAGCATCATCTCTGACCTGCGCAGCGAGATTCAGCGGCTGAAGAAAAAGATAGCAGACCAGGGCAGCAGACAGCTCAACCCGGACAGAACAGACATCCGCCATGTTCAAGGTAACATCCTATCTGTAAGAAGTGAAGTGATATGGACCATTGAAACCACCTTGATTTTAATTCTATGCTGTTCTGTTCTGTTCTGTTCTATTATTCTGTTCTGTTTTATTCTAATAGCTTGTTTTCTGTTTGGTTTGATTCTTTTATTGATACCACCTCAATTTTACTTTGAATTTCCAACTATTCTATTCTACTCTACTCTACTCTGGTCTATTTAATTCTAATAGATAAGTTTCCCTTGATTAGATTATTATCTGTTTGATTATATTCTTTTCTAAATTATTCTGTTCTGTTTAAATCTAGTAGATAAGTTTCCACTTGATTAGATTATTTTCCATTTGACTAGATTATTTTCTAAATTATTCTGTTCTATTATATTCTAATAAATTTTTTCCTGTTTGATCAGGTTACTTTTCCAGTTCTCTATTCCAGTAGAATTGTTTTTTTTTTGTGTGTGTGTTTTTTTTTCTGTTAGTTTGATAATTTTCTAATTGATTCTATTCTGTTGTTGTTTTCTTTTTGATAAGATAATTTGTAATAAGATAAGTCTGGTCTATTCTATTGTATTTTTTCTGTATCTATTATTTTTTGTATTATTTTCTGTTTGGTTAGATCGTTTTCTAATTGATTCAGTTCTGTTCTGTTTTATTCTGGTCTTTGTTCTTTTTCTGTTTGATTAGAACATAATTTTAATTGATTTTGTTCTATTATATTATGAATGTTTAATATTTATTTAATATTATTCTGACTATATTTTTTCATTAGATTATTTTCTAAATATCACTGATAATTTTCTGCTTAGATTGTTTTCTGTTCTATTCGCACTCAAAAGTGTGTCATAACATATTTTTTTTGTGTTTGCCTCTAGCGGAGGTGCAGGCTCACTCTTCTCAGCAGAGCCGGGCTGAGATGGACCAACTGCGGGAGCAGCTGATCGATGCATTTAGACAGCAGATGGACATCAGGAGGCATCTTATGGAGCTGGACAACAGCAACATGGAAATCCAGATAGACACATCCAAACACCTGCTGACAATCGCAGAGTGAGTCTTCATTCTGCACACAAACCAAAACAAGATTGCAGCTAAATAAACACGTTGCCCTCAAACTATTTGGACACTTTAGTCAGAAGACTATCATCAGTTGTTTTATCATTTCAGACTGAACAAACTTCTTTTGTGAAAAGTTTTATATGAAACTTTTGCTTTTGCTAACTTTCTTTCAAATAAATGCTCGGTCATTGAAATAGTATCTGTCTCCATCTAGCTGGGAGCAAGAACGCTTCAGGAGAAGAAAGAAGTGGCAGGGCGAGAGGAGGAAGGAGAGTTTTAATAAGGATGAAAGTGAAAAAGACTCAGACTCACCAGAATCTTTGCCTGACAGCACAGAGACACAAGAGGTGGCCATTGCCAGAGAGAACCTTGTCACGCTCATGGCTGAGCAGAAGAAAATACAAAAACAGAAGGTAATGTTGTTAGTAGCCACTAGAGGGCGGAACAACACCTCAAAAACATTCAGTACTGTGCTGTGAGTTTAACATTTATGTCTGATTCCTTTTTAGTGAATCAGTTGGTTTAACCGGTTCATTTCAGTGAACTTGTTATAATAACTTGTTATTCATTTGGAACACTCTGCATAGGCAGTGCATACTACCTTAATACATTTCCTTTCTGTTTTTAGACTGAGACTCCTTCCTTATAAGCAAAGATAAATTGTACTTGCCGTGTTAATAAAGTCACTCATCACAGTAATTGACCATAGTCCCTCTGTTCTCTTTAGGCTGGGTTGGAGCAGCGCCTGGCAGAGCTCAGAGAGAAAGCACGACGTCTTGAAGAGCTTCTCCCCCGCCGCGTGAGCTCAGAGGAGCAGAGGGAAGTGCTTTGCCTCCTCTGCAAGGTTCACGAGCTAGAGATTGAGAACGCAGAGATGCAGTCCAGCGCACTGCTCAAGGACAACGTGATCCGACAGAAAAACGTGGTAGTGCAGCGTTTCGAACAGCACAGACACCTCTGCCATGAGATCATCCAGCAGCAGCGGCAATTTATTGATGGTGAGTCATTCGCAGGAATAAGAAATGGCACCGAAATCTCAGCCAGAGATGAATCAGGCCAAACTGTGGCAGTAAAGTTTTCCAGAGTGATGCAATATGAGGGTTCAGTTCAGTTCAAGTTAAAATGTGTGTGTGTGTGTGTGTGTATGTATGTATATATATATATAATACCAGTCAGTATCTGTTGTGACCACCATTTGCCTCACGCAGTGCAACACATCTCCTTCGCATAGAGTTGATCAGGTTGTTGATTGTGGCCTGTGGAATGTTGGTCCACTCCTCTTCAATGGCTGTGCGAAGTTGCTAGATATTGGCAGGAACTGGAACACACTATCGTATACGCCAATCCAGAGTATCCCAAACATGCTCAATGGGTGACATGTCCGGTGAGTATGCTGGCCATGAAAGAACTGGGATGTTTTCAGCTTCCAGGAATTGTGTACAGATCCTTGCAACATGGGGCCGTGCATTATCATGCTGCAACATGAGGTGATGGTCATGGATGAATGGCACAACAATGGGCCTCAGGATCTCGTCACGGTATCTCTGTGCATTCAAAATGTCATCAATAAAATGCACAAGTGTTCGTTGTCCATAACATACGCCTACCCATACCATAACCCCACCGCCACCATGAGCCACTCGATCCACAAGGTTGACATCAGCAAACCGCTCACCCACACGACGCCATACACGCTGTCTGCCATCGGCCCTGTACAGTGAAAACCGGGATTCATCCGTGAAGAGAAAACCTCTCCAAAGTGCCAGACGCCATCGAATGTGAGCATTTCCCCACTCAAGTCGATTACGACGACGAACTGCAGTCAGGTCGAGACCCCGATGAGGACGACGAGCATGCAGATGAGCTTCCCTGAGACGGTTTCTGACAGTTTGTGCAGAAATTCTTTGGTTATGCAAACCGATTGTTGCAGCAGCTGTCCGGGTGGCTGGTCTCAGACAATCTTGGCGGTGAAGATGCTGGATGTGGAGGTCCTGGGCTGGTGTGGTTACACGTGGTTGGATGTACTGCCAAATTCTCTGAAACGCTTTTGGAGACAGCTTACGGTAGAGAAATGAACATTCAATTCACGGGCAACAGCTCTGGTGGACATTCCTGCAGTCAGCATGCCAATTGCACGCTACCTCAAAATTTGCAACATCTGTGGCATTGTGCTGTGTGATAAAACTGCACATTTTAGAGTGGCCTTTTATTGTGGCCAGCCTAAGGCACACCTGTGCAATAATCATGCTGTCTGATCAGCATCTTGATATGCCACACCTGTGAGGTGGATGGAGTATCTCGGCAAAGGAGAAGTGCTCACTAACACAGATTTAGACAGATTTCTGAACAATATTTGAGAGAAATAGGCCTTTTGTGTACATAGAAAAAGTCTTAGATCTTTGAGTTCAGCTCATGAAAAATGGGGCAAAAATAAAAGTGTTGCGTTTATAATTTTGTTCAGTGTGTGTGTATGTATATATATATATATATATACGGGTGCTGGTCATATAATTAGAATATCATCAAAAAGTTGATTTATTTCACTAATTCCATTCAAAAAGTGAAACTTGTATATTATATTCATTCATTACACACAGACTGATATATTTCAAATGCTTATTTCTTTTAATTTTGATGATTATAACTGACAACTAAGGAAAATCCCAAATTCAGTATCTCAGAAAATTAGAATATTGTGAAAAGGTTCAATATTGAGGACACCTGGTGCCACACTCTAATCAGCTAATTAACTCAAAACACCTGCAAAGGCCTTTAAATGATCTCTCAGTCTAGTTCTGTAGGCTACACAATCATGGGGAAGACTGCTGACTTGACAGTTGTCCAAAAGACGACCATTGACACGTTGCACAAGGAGGGCAAGACACAAAAGGTCTTTGCAAAAGAGGCTGGCTGTTCACAGAGCTCTGTGTCCAAGCACATTAATAGAGAGGCGAAGAGAAGAAAAAGATGTGGTAGAAAAAAAGTGTACAAGCAATAGGGATAACCGCACCCTGGAGAGGATTGTGAAACAAAAGCCATTCAAAAATGTGGGGGAGATTCACAAAGAGTGGACTGCAACTGGAGTCAGTGCTTCAAGAACCACTACGCACAGACGTATGCAAGACATGGGTTTCAGCTGTCGCATTCCTTGTCAAGCCACTCTTGAACAACAGACAGCGTCAGAAGCGTCTCGCCTGGGCTAAAGACAAAAAGGACTGGACTGCTGCTGAGTGGTCCAAAGTTATGTTCTCTGATGAAAGTAAATTTTGCATTTCCTTTGGAAATCAGGGTCTCAGAGTCTGGAGGAAGAGAGGAGAGGCACACAATCCACGTTGCTTGAGGTCCAGTGTAAAGTTTCCACAGTCAGTGATGGTTTGGGGTGCCATGTCATCTGCTGGTGTTGGTCCACTGTGTTTTCTGAGGTCCAAGGTCAACGCAGCCGTATACCAGGAAGTTTTAGAGCACTTCATGCTTCTTGCTGCTGACCAACTTTATGGAGATGCAGATTTCATTTTCCAACAGGACTTGGCACCTGCACACAGTGCCAAAGCAACCAGTATCTGGTTTAAGGACCATGGTATCCCTGTTCTTAATTGGCCAGAAAACTCGCCTGACCTTAACCCCATAGAAAATCTATGGGGTATTGTGAAGAGGGAGATGCAATATGCCAGACCCAACAATGCAGAAGAGCTGAAGGCCACTATCAGAGCAACCTGGGCTCTCATAACACCTGAGCAGTGCCACATACTGATCGACTCCATGCCAACTAAGTATTGAGTGCTGTACATGCTCATACTTTTCATTTTCATACTTTTCAGTTGGCCAAGATATCTAAAAATCCTTTCTTTGTATTGGTCTTAAGTAATATTCTAATATTTTGAGATACTGATTTTTGACTTTCATGAGCTTTAAGCTATAATCATCAAAATTAAAAGAAATAAACATTTGAAATATATCAGTCTGTGTGTAATGAATGAATATAATATACAAGTTTCACTTTTTGAATGGAATTAGTGAAATAAATCAACTTTTTGATGATATTCTAATTATATGACCAGCACCTGTATACATATAAAGTGGTGTGAAAAAGTGTTGGCCCCCTTCCTGATTTTTTTTATTTTTTTGCATGTTTGTCACACTTTAATGTTTCAGATCATCAAACAAATTTAAATATGAATCAAAGATAACACAAGTAAACACAACATGCAGTTTGTAAATGAAGTTTTTTTATTATGAAGGGAAAACAAAATCCAAACCCACATGGTCCTGTGTGGAAAAAGTGCTTGCCCCCTCCTATTAAATCATGAAAGAACTGTCGTTAACCACATTATTTTAGAAAGCCGAGTTAAATTTCACTAGCCAAACCCAGGCCTGATTACTGCCAGACCTGTTGAATCAAGAAATCACTTAAATAGAACCTGTCTGACAAAGTGAAGCATGTTTAAAGAGCAACACATCATTCCGCGACCTTAAGAAATTCATAAACGGATGAGAAACAAAATAGTTTACATGTATCAGTCTGGAAAGGATTATAAAGCCATTTCTAAGGCTTTGGGACTCCAGCAAACCATGGTCAGAGCCATTATCCACAAATGGAGAAAACTTGGAACAGTGGTGAACCTTCCCAGGAGTGGCCGGCCTACCAAAATTACTCCAAGAGCACAAAGACGACTCATCCAGGAGGTCATAAAAGAACCCAGAACAACATCTAAAGAACTGCAGGCCTCACTTGCCTCAATTAAGGTCAGTGTTCATGATTCAACAATAAGAAAGAGACTGGGCAAAAACAGCATCCATGGGAGAGTTCCAAGGCAAAAGCATTGCTGACCAAAAAGAACACGAAGGCTCGTCTCACATTTGCCAAAAAATATCTTGATTGTCCCCAAGACTTTTGGGCAAATATTCTGTGGACTGATGCGACAAAAGTTGAACTTATTGGAAGGTGTGTGTCCCATTACATCTGGCGTAAAACCAACACAGCATTTCATAAAAAGAACATCATACCAACAGTCAAACGTGGTGGTAGTGTGATGGTCTGGGGCTGCTTTGCAGCTTCAGAACCTGGATGACTTGCCATAATTGATGGAACCATGAATTCTGCACTCTATCAGAAAATCCTGAAGGAGAATGTCCGGCCATCAGTTTGTGACCTCAACCTTTAGCGCACTTGGGTTCTACAGCAGGACAATGATTCCAAACACAGCAGCAAGTCCACCTCTGAATGTCTCAAGAAAAACAAAATTAAGGTTTTGGAGTGGCCAAATCAAAGTCTGGACTTAAATCCAATTGAAATGCTGTGGTATGACCTTAAACAGTCCATTCATGCTCGAAAACCCTCCAATGTGGGTGAATTAAAACAATTCTGCAAAGATGAGTGGGCCAAAATTCCTCCACAGCGATGTGAATGACTCATTATCAGTTATCGCAAACGCTTGATTGCAGTTGTTGCTTCAAAGGGTGGCACAACCAGTTATTAGGTTTAGGGGGCAAGCACTTTTTCACACAGGGCCATGTGGGTTTGGATTTTGTTTTCCCTTCATAATAAAAAACTTCATTTAAAAACTGCATGTTGTGTTTACTTGTGTTATCTTTGATTAATATTTAAATTTGTTTGATGATCTGAAACATTAAAGTGTGACAAACATGCAAAAAAAAAAAAATCAGGAAGGGAGCCAACACTTTTTCACACCACTGTATATGTGTGTGTGTGTATGTATACATATAAAGTATATGAATATAAATATATACATGCAAATACAAAATATATACTGTGTGTGTGTGTGTACATATACATATACATATATACACACACATATATACACATAAATAAAACACACACACACTTTCTTGTATGTTATAAATGTTATAAGAAGCTGATTTTTGCAGATCACAGTCTCCTGGTTCCTCCTCATCTTCAAGAGCTTTATGAGATGTACATGAAGGAAATGGATGAGAAGAACTTGGACAGAGTCGTGGCCCTGGATAAGTTCACCATTCGTACTCTTAAGGTATGTCAAGCAGGCAATTGATTTCAGCCAACATGAAATCAAAATTGACTCTGTTTACTGCACAAAACATCAGTGCACATTATTCCAAAATCCTGCATAACATTTTCCTTCACATTGAACATTATGACAGTAAAATTAGTTTCATGTTGACTTTAAAAGCTCTTCAAGAGAAGGACATGATAAAAGCATAAAGTATTTCACAGTGATCATGAACATATATTTCTGTAGGAGGGTTCCCTGCCCAAGATCACCCTCCCCAGTAGAGGTCGTGACCCCTTGCAGGAGATGGATTCAGACCAAGAAAGTGTTCGCACACTGGGGTCAGACAACAGAGAAGGGCGGACAAAATTGAGGAGACACACGCTGCCTCCGATTCTCCCAGAGCCTGATGGGTAAGAAGCGTTCAAAGCAAATTCATTTGATACTTTTTGACATTTCCCTCCTTATACAAACTTAATGTATTTCCTTGTATGGAAACCTTAAATGGCCAAAAATATTTGTAATTTTGAGAATGTGAAAATAAAAACAGCAAGGAACATTCTGCTTGTCCTGTGGACATAAAAAGAACTGTAATATAACTGCCTCCCTCATATTGTGTTAAATGAGTCTGAGTTTGTTCACATGGTTTTACTTATAAGTTAAAAATGTTCTCCTGCCCACACAGAGACCGAGTGTTTAAGAGTAGTCACAAACAGATGAAGAAGTCTGTAGTTATGACTCCTCCACCCATTCACATCAATGGCCAGGGCAACAGAGAGGTGAGCTTCTGGGAGTCTACATTTGCAGCTTACTGTAATATGTGACCCTGGACCACAAAACCAGTCATAAGGGTCCATTTTTTGAGAAATCCAGATTTATACATCATCAGGACAATATTTGGCCGAGATACAACTATATGAAAATCTGGAATCTGAGGGTGCAAAAAATCTAAATATTGAGAAAATCACCTTGAAGTCCAAATGAAGTTCTTAGCAATGCATATTACTAATCAAAATTAAGTTTTGATATATTTACGGTAGGAAATTTACAAAGTATCTTCATGGAACATAAGCTTTATTTAATATCCTAATGATTTGGCATAAAATAAAAAATGTATTAGGATTAAAAAAAATATAAAATAAAAAAATAAACGATAATTTTGACCCATACAATGTATTGTTGGCTATTGCTACAAATATACTCATGCTACTTATGACTGGTTTTGTGGACCAGGGTCACATATAGTTGTTGTTTTTTAAGATTACACACTAATGTTAAACATTTTGGTGTCAGTAAGATTTTTTTTTTGGACTTTTATTCAGCAGTGAATATATTTATAATATAAAAAAAGATTTATATTTAAAAAATAAATAAATAAAAACTTTACCCTTTAAAACTAATATTAAAAAAATATATATATCCTGAAAAAGTGTCTTGTTTCCACAGATATATTAAACAGAACTGATTTCAACACTGATGATAAATGTTTCTTGAGCTTCAAATCAGCATATTAGAATGATTTCTGAAGGATCATGTGACACTGAAGACTAGAGTAATGATGCTGAAAATTCAGCGTTGCCATGACAGGAATAAATTTCATTTTAAAATGTATTAAAATAAAAGACAGTTTTTTAGAATTGTAAAAATATTTCACAATATTGCTGTTTTTAGTGTGTTTTTGATCAAACAAATGCAACTTTGGTGAGATATTTTTGACGTCTTGACCGTTTTGAACAGTAGTATATATGAAAATGGTCAAATTTGAAAGTATGTTGATAGAACGTGTTAATATTCTGTTTAATCTACATTTTAATTGGTTTCTCTGTTTTTTAAGTGTACTGAGTGTACTGAATAAATGAGTGCGTCTGACACTATGCTGACTGTGTCTCTACAGCTGTTGCCATCTGTCCTGGATGACGCTCTGAGATTCAGTCATCTCAGTCACAGTATGAGCAGCCATCTGGACTCCTCACCTGAGAGCAGCGAGAACGGCACAGATGCCCCTCTGACTCCTAAAGGTAAGAGTTCCTCTGCTCTTTCATCTTTCAGCTCCCTGGAATACTTGATTCTGATTGGTCAGTTGAGGCAAACCTTACATGGCTTCTTCTCAGATTAATGCCAAATTACATAATGTCTATTTAATTAGTCATAGTTTTAAAATCCCTGAACCGTTTTCCCTCTAGAGAGACAGCAGATTCTAAGAGGCGTGCAGAACATTGCGGTCAAGGCTGCTCGACGGCGTTCTAAGGTGCTAGAAATAGATGCCCTGCGATTGCCCCCGCCACCTTCACCCCTAGATCCCAAGAAACACAAGAGTAACCTGTCTCTGACCGAGGCGCCCCCTAAAGGCCTGGTGCTACGGCGTGGAAGGCAGCCCAGCCCAGAGCTACGCCACGCCACCTCCGATGACAACCTGTCCAGCAGCACGGGAGATGGCCCCGCACCCAGCGGCACATGGACACGGCCGCGGAACCGGCAGGCTGTCAAGAACCCCGCTCCACGAGAGCAGGACTTTGAGGGTCGCAGACGCAAGAGGAGATCTCGGTCATTTGAAGTCACAGGACAAGCAGTGAGTTTTCAGATAAAAGCATTTGTGTTAATGGATGAATCTCACGAAAACTTGTTCAGGTCATAATTTACCCCAAAAGGAGAAGTTGTATTTTGCATAATTAAAATTAAATGTATTTTTAGGACCATTTATTTTCATGACAATTAAGCATATTGTGTTAATGTAAACGGTCGTTACGCTTGCCTTTAAGACTACTTCCAGTGTCACATGATCCTTCAGAAATCATTCTAATATTCTGATTTGGTGGGGGGGAAAAAATCACATTATCAATGTTGAAAACATTTAGCTGCTTAATTGTTAATTTGTTTATATAATTTTATTTATTTTTTTTGCAACTGAATATTTTCTCCACCCCACAGCTGTCTCAGGCTAAGAACACAAGCCAGCGATTTCGTCCCCTGGACAGCACGTCTGATCCCCACTTGCACATTAACGGTCATCCCCCAGCCCCCTTCTGCGCCCCCAACACAGAGCCCAGCCTCAGCTTTCAAAAGTTCGACCCTCTCACAATATCCACCAAACAGGTCTGATATCACAATTAGATTTTTTTTTTTTAATGATTTATTTATTTTCTCATTCATGACGTGTTCATTACATTTATACATTTATTGCAAGATAAACCTATAATATATTCCTTCCAGTTTGTGTTCAGTGAAGACCAATGAGTATTTTTTTTTATATTATTATTTTTAATTATTTTTAATGCACTAATGGATTGTGTTCAATAGCACTAACAACTATTAAGAGAATTAGAGTCAGTTTTGATTTCCTGTTGTCCTATTCATTCTCCATAGGATCAACAGCAGATGTCACTTCCTCCACTCTGCCCTCCCACCTCATCAAGCGTGGCCCCCAAACCAGGCAACTTCAGCCCCTCCTGTACGTCACAACCACCGGAACAGGGGGCCAGCGCACCCGCAAACACTGAAGCCCAGGTCTCCTCTCAACCCCAGCATCAGCACTATGGAACCAGTAAAACATGTAGAGACCAAGTGGAAGGTTTCTTCTTACATCCAGATGAAGGAGCTATGTAATGGATGATAAAACATTACTGAAATGTATCTGCTCACATGAAAACTGGGCTACAAAGAAACACAATGTACCCCTGTTTTGCTACCTGGGTTTTTTCTAAAATGCTCCTAGCTTTTCTCTGAAGACAGGCAACTTACATTGTCTTCTTTTATTTGTATTTTTTATTTATTTGTATTTTTTTGAGTCCATTGGCTTGTGTAAGTGGCAAAAATTGATTGTCACGAATTCAATGGCCTTGAATTGTGTAAAAACTTCTCACAATGACATACAGACACACTCCTTTAAAGCCGAGCCAATGGGACAGGGGATGAAACCTGCCTCAGATGCCTTCCTATTGAATATGTATATCAGGCCTTACAGTGACAACTGAAATTCATTAAGCAGTTCCCAAAAACATATTTAAATCTGCAGAACTGAAAAGGTGATGCTTGTTTATGCGACTGAGAAATCAAATATACCCCCCCTCATTCCCCGGGGAGCAATATATATTTTGCAGCTTCTCTGGCTGTGAAAGTATTGCTCCCTCAGGCCTTGAACAAATTAATGTACTGTCACATTGCTTATGATTCATATGTCTGGCTTCTGTGACCGATCCATTTACTGATGTCATTTTGTGTTTACTGGTAATAATCGATGTAAATTTGCCTTTACTGTCACGCAGGTTTTTTCTCTAAAATCCTTTTGGGTTTGTGTTAGTTCTTAGTACCAGACAAGGTGGCATACTGTATTTAACGTAGTTCATACCCTCAGTGGAATGTTTTTAATCAAAAAAGGAAAAAAAACGGCTGCCTTTTCTTTGAAAAGACTGTATTTTTGTTTTGTTTTTCAGAATTATACATGCATAGACACTTTTTTCTACTCTTAATTTTATACCTTTTTTGTAACCAAATAAATTTGATTGACAAAGTGATTACAGTAGTGTATGCACTGTACATATCGCCTACATTTTTGTCAAGGTCAGTTTTAAGGACATCATGTTGTGGACAGAAAGTCTTCTCTATCTTTCAAAATAATGCTCAGAGGTCCAGAAGTCAAAATGAGACTTTATTGCAAGAAGACAACAAAGCCGAGATGCCTGCAGAACATCTGAGTCTTTCTCTGTCCATACTACCATCTTTGCACATTTTTGTTGTTGGTCACTGTCCAATGAGCGTACAGACCATTCTTGCATCATACTTCATTCCCAGTACTTTTCACTATTGTTTATTATTTTTCAGAACACTTGCTTTCATTGTAGAAAACCATCTGCTAGACTGTTTTTCAAAAGATAACTTCTCTTATCTACTACTTCCCAGGTGCCCAAGGTCGCAGAGAATTACACATCTTAGGACTTTAATAAGTTTTACACACATTATCAGCTTCCGCGCTATCTCATCCTGTGGCATCTCCCTTCTCCAGTATTTCTATCTGCATTCTCCATTTATAAGCTCAGTCAAGTAGGCCATTCACAGTCAGTCAGTTTGGCCTTGAGGCCTTCAAATGCACCCAGCCCACATATGAGGCAAACTAACTTGTTTTCTATATGGTAAATAAATGATTTCATCAGTCATAGTTCACAAATGTTTCCTTTTTAGGAACCTACAGTAGTTCAAAATACTGTATCCTTTACGCTTTAAACAACAGTACTGACTGTGTTCCTGTACTGTCAGCACAATGCAGCGTATCATATTTTTATTTTTTGGCACCATTTCAGTGGATATCAGGACTACATGTCAATATTTCAGTGTAAACAATATCTCCTATTTCCAATGACCAAGCAAAACAATGCAAAAACACAGCAAAATATCTAACACACTGGGTATCGCGTCAAGTTCTTGAGGCATTGCTGTCTAAACTGGGCATGCAATTGAAAAGAACTGTAAAAATAAATTTGTAAAAAAAAAATTAAAAATCTGTCAATTATTAATTATAGAGCACAGATGTATGTATTATATTGAATTATATTCAGGGTCGCAACTCAACGGCAGGTGGGGTCGGAGGTGTGTTGATGACGCCAAACACAAACCACACAACCAATCAGCGAAGTCCTACAAGTTCTGAGACCCGTGATTGGTTTGCTGGACACCGACAAATCACGAGTCTCGTAACTTGTAGCGCTGCGCTGATTGGTTGAATGACTGGTCGGTCCAGCTGATGGTAGAGGCGCAAGTAGTGTTGACAACGCCGCCTTGGATCTCGTCTCTATTTATTTATTTCCAAAAGGATATTTATTTGGAAAGAACAAAGCGAATTTGGAGGAAAGGAAAGACATGTCTTAATGTATTTCATACGTAAGTGCACTTCCTTGTTTAAGCTTGAGGGAAAGCTGTTAGCCAGTTAGCGTTAGCTGTCAGTGTTTACACACCGAGAGCAGCGAACAAAACTCATTATTTCATCGGTAGTTTTCACATTTGGTTCTAGCGTTTCATGTACATTAGAAGAACACATATGTAATTTATTTTAAAGGAAAAAAGAAGGGGCGAAAGCCCAGCCCTGCCGTTATTGACCTGCACCGCGCGCGCACTCGAGCACGCGCGACATGTCGGGTGCACGCGACCTTGTGCACGCGCAATAACATTCTGCATAAAAATTCTTATGAGTTTACAGGTAGTTAGAAGCACATTGTCACTCTTTACAAGCTGTTTTCTCGCATTCTTATCTGCGTTACCTTCGTACTCCCCTTTCCCCTTCACTCCGCTTTAGGTGCTGTCAGTCTTGACATGGGAAACTTTGCGGACAATATTTAATCGTGATAAAAAGTTTAATAGATGCATATTAAATAGCAAATTGTCATAAGTCGTTTTGTTTGTAGGGGTATAATTGTTTAATGTAAATCTTAGAATTGCCAGATGTAAACTAAATTATGAGGGGGAATATGAGAGATAAATTCGCAATAACCTTTATTTCATTTCATTTATTTATTAATCAGTGGCAGAAAAGGGCTTTCATGGTCTGTGTAAAGTATTGGATAATTAATACAGTAATAAAGTATAATTGTCAGTGGCATTAATGTTATTCATTCTGATTAGTCATTTTCAACATTTTAATGTAATTTTTTTTAGTAGTGCAAATGCAAATAGAAAATTGAATATCTGAATACCTCTGAATATTTACTTTTAGGTTATTATTAATAATAACATTGTTACTGTAACTGTGAACCTTTTTTTCATGTTTAATTGACAGCAGTTAATAAAATTTTTGTGTGAAAGATTAATTGGAAAAGTGTGAATATTGAACAGGTTCCCTATAATTGCACCACATTCTACTAACAAAGAAAATTCAGATAGTATGGTATCATTTCAAAAAGGTCCAAGTTTTGGAGCGTCATTCTCGCATCCTGTCATATGTCATCTTGGCTTTGCCGAATAACATGAACTATGATTTGTGAAGAAACACACTGTTGGCCTGACAAATTCAAAGCAAAAATTTGCCAATTCGTTAACTTGCAATAAGAAGGTTAGGCCTATGTTTTGTTTTGCAGCTGTGTCTGATCCATGTGCCAGTCAGCTGAAGCATGCTGGAAGAATGCAGCCTATAACCAGAAGAGATGCTGGAGTCTGGCATCAAACAAGGAGCCTGCTCTACAAAAACCTGCTGATCAAATGGAGGACCAAACAACAGAGTCTCCAGGTGCCTTTCATCTGCCACTCATATGCTTTCTTCTGCACTCCAAATCTGTTGCACTATAAAAGCTTTTGCACATCTCTTCTATGCGGTGGCATTGAGCTCCCTCTGAAGTTTGTACGATCTTCACCAGAAATTACTGAAATGTCCATTTAAATCCAGGGTTTTTGTGCGTTCTAAAAAGTGTTAATTCGCACTTCCACAAAGCAAGTTCTTAAATCATAGCAGAAAGTCTTAAATGCATAAAGTCATGGCATTAAATGTTGCACGCATTGTAAAAATTTCAAAACAGTATTTCTGCCTTGTTTTCCAGTACGAATATCTAAACAGCCTATAATCAAGATGCATTTACTTGAAATATAAAATGAAGAAATTAAGTGTTGTTTTCTTGGAAATATTAAGAAAAAATTGTGTTTGGAAAAAAAATAAAAAATAAATAAACTTTGAAGTGTTACTAATACACAGTAATGGTTAAGCTGTTCATCAAAATTATTTTGCTCAATAAATATAAACATGATTATTAGTCAGAAGGATTTTTCCTGTAGTAAGTGTATGTATGTCACTTTTGATAAGAGCATCTGCTAAATGAGCAGTGCAAAATTACAGTTACCCAGTCTGCGTTATAAAATCACAAGACTTAGCAGTCTTAACACTAATGTTATGTTGTAATTCCCCTCCATCTGGATGAAATCCTCTTCCATCCACTCTGTTGACTCTTTACTGCCCAGCAGGTTGTTTATTCTCTGCTTTGGTTCAGAAAGAGAAAAGAAAAAAATCCTCATGTCATTTCCCTTTTTTCTTCTGTTCATGTGGTCATGTATTTTTTATGTAAGGTAACTTTTTTTTAATGTATTTTTAATGGCTTTCTGCCTCCTGTTTCTTTCGTGAAGAGCCACATAAGAGTCTTTCAGAATTAAGAGGCTGTTAATGGATGGGTGTTCCACTAGTTCATGTCAGCACCTATCATTAATACTTAAGTACTTTTAAACCGACTTCATAAAGGGAAAATTGTTATGATCTATTATGGAAAGCGGTTGGAAATGGAACAAAATGAATTGTATTATGAATCCCATGGTTGGGATTTTTGCCAACGATTGTCATCTGTGTATTGATTTTTCTGGAGGTGGAGATGCTGAAGCAAGTTGTATTGTTCAGAGTTCTTGGTTATACTAGGCTTCATGTATGTAGGTCAGACTTAATTCAGTCAGTACAGTGATTTACCACTATGCAGCAAAACCTTTATCAGACACGGGAAACAGTAATATTGTCACAATTTAAAGTGTTTTTTTTTATTATATTTTAAAATGCAATTATTCCTGTGATGCAAAGCTGAAATTTAAGCAGCCATTACTCCAGTCTTCAGTGTCACGATTCTTTAGAAATCATTGTAATATAATGATTTTCTGCGCAATAAACATTTCATTTTTTTATTTATTTATTTTTTTCAATGTTGAAAATGGTTGTGCTGGTTAAGGTTTTTTTGTGTGTGCGTGTGAAAACTATGATGCTTCTTTTTTCAGAATTCTTTGAAGAATACAAAAGTTCAAAAGAAGAGCATTTATTTACAACCCGAATTCCGGAAATGTTGGGACATTTTTTTTTTAAACTAAAATACTTTCAAATCACATGAGCCAATATTTTATTCACAACAGAACATAGCTCATGCTCATTTCAAATTTGATGCCCGCTACAGGTCTCAAAAAAGTTGGTATGGGGGCAACAAAGGGCTGAAAAAGCAAGAAATTGAGAAGATTCAGCTGGGAGAACATCTAGCAACCAATTGACATCAAGTCTGTAACGTGATTAGCTATAAAAGGGATGTCTTAGAGAGGTAGAGTCTCTCAGAAGTAAAGATGGGCAGAGGCTCTCCAATCTGTGAAAGATTGCGTAAAAAGTTTGTGGAATACTTTTAAAAACAACGTTCCTCGACGTCAAATTGCAAAGGCTTTGCAAATCTCATCATCTACAGTGCATAACATCATCAAAAGATTCAGAGAAACTGGAGAAATCTCTGTGCGTAAGGGACAAGGCCGAAGACCTTTTTTGGATGCCCGTGGTCTTCGGGCCCTCAGACGACACTGCATCACTCATCGGCATGATTCTGTCATTGACATTACTAAATGGGCCCAGGAATACTTCCAGAAACCACTGTCGGTAAACACAATCTGCCGTGCCATCTGCAGATGCCGACTAAAGCTCTATCATGCAAAAAGGAAGCCATATGTGAACATGGTCCAGAAGTGCCGTCTTTTTTTTTAAATTAACTATTTCAAAGTGGAAAAGTGTTCTATGGTCAGACGAGTCCAAATTTGACATTCTTGTTGGAAATCACAGACGCCGTGTCCTCCGGGCTAAAGAGGAGGGAGACCTTCCAGCGTGTTATCAGCATTCAGTTCAAAAGCCAGCTTCTCTGATGGTATGGGGGTGCATAAGTGCATACGGTATGGGCAGCTTGCATGTTTTGGAAGGCACTATGAATGCTGAAAGATGTGTATATAAAGGTTTTAGAGCAACATATGTTCCCCTCCAGACGACGTGTATTTCAGCAGGACAATGCAAAACCACATACTGCAGCTATTACAACAGCATGGCTTCATAGCAGAAGAGTCCGGGTGCTGAATTGGCCTGCATGCAGTCCAGATCTTTCACCTATAGAGAACATTTGGCGCATCATTAAACAAAAAATACATCAAAGACGACCACAAACTCTTCAGCGGCTGGAAACCTATATCAGGCAACAATGAGACCAAATTCCAACACCAAAACTCCAGAAACTCATAACCTCGATGCCCAGACGTCTTCAAACTGTTTGTAAAGAAAAGGAGATGCTACACCATGGTAAACATGCCCCCGTCCCAACTATTTTGAGACCTGTAGCAGGCATCACATTTGAAATGAGCTCATTTTGGGCATAAAATTGTAAAAATTTCTCTATGTTCTATTGTGAATAAAATATTGGCTCATGTGATTTTGAAATTCTTTTAGTTTTCATTTTATTCAAATTTAAAAAAACAAAAAAAAACATCCCAACATTTCCGGGATACAGGTTGTAAAATAGAAAATATGAAATAAATGCCTAAGTAAATAATAAATTTTTTATAAATGAAATTAATTTTAATTAATTTAATGCATCTTTGCTGAAAAAAATTATTAACCTTTAAAAAATAAAATAAAAAAAATCTCACTGACCCAAAACATTTGAACGGTAGTGTACACTTTCAAAAACATAATAAGTTTAACATTTTTAATAATATAGTTTTGGTTTTAAGGGAGGGAATAGCCTATTTGACCAATAAGAATCCAGTATTCTGTAATCATGAAATCAATGACTTTCTTCAATGTGGTCTTAAAATGAATTCCCCAGAACTTTTTGCAGCAAAAATTGTAGTGCACATCCTCCAGGCACATTAAAAGCTAAACTCATGTCATGGTCTAGCAAATAAACCCAGAGGGATGATTGGAAACCCTCACTGGCACAGTGTGTTTATGGCCTCCCTAAGGCAGCAAATCAAGAGCTGTAGCTTTGAGAACATGACAGGAAAAAAAGTAATAAAACAAGCAAATCCATACTGAGTTACCTCTGGTACTTCAGGTATATGAAATATCTTTACAGTATTTTGGAAGTATTTTTATAATATTGGAATTTTGGAAGAATATTTATGTGTATTTTGTTTTTTATTTAATTATTATTTTTTTATGACAGTATATTTTACACAACATTTCTTTGTCAAATTTAATTGTTACTCTTCTTTCTTTGCAGGAGCTGATCTTGCCTTTGCTGCTCCTAGGCCTCCTCATCCTCATTAGCACCCTGAACCCTCATGTCTCATACGGCAGTATCAGCACCAAGGAGCTGGAGTATGAACGGGACCTGTCACTCAAAGGTCTCGGCTACACGCCCATCAACAATGTCACCAATCACATCATGGAGGAGGTGGCACGGGAACTGCGTACGTCAGATTTATTGTATTTCTTTAATAATAAAAAAAAAAAAAAGTTTACCAAATTCTGCTCTTTCACACTAGAACATTTCACTGATCTGTTATGTTTGCGTAATTCTGATTTTTCTGTTCTTAATTTAAAGCAAACAACTAAATAGTATTGCATGGTGTATTCTTTTGTGTTACTGAATGCTTTGCTAATTAATGGTGTGGTAGCGTTGGCTCTGATGGTTTTTAAAGTGGACTCGCTGTGTGCATTTCTTTTCATTTGTTTGTTTGTTGGTGTTGAATCCTCAGCTATGAATGACCGATTAGAGATGTTCTCCACTGAGGAAGAATTGGAGAATGCCAGTCTCTATGAACCTGATGGCTTTGTAGGAGTGGTCTTCTTGGATTCAATGTCGTACCGTCTGCGATTCCCGTACAGCCAACTCCCTCTGCCTAGTGACTTCACCGAATCCATAAGTGAGAATCACTCAGTGCTGAAGTCATAAAGCCACAACAGCTGTGGCACCTGATTTAGCTGCTTCTTTGGTTAATTGGCGACCTCCTTTTTGATGCAAATGACATTCACTTTGTAACCGTTTGATCTATAATGAAAGGAACGGGTATGGCGGGTGTTTTTTTTTTTTTCTCTGATCCACAGCAAGCTGCTACACAAACTATGTCAACTGCCGTGCCGCCAACTACTGGTATTCTGGATTCATACGACTGCAGTCTCTCATTGATGCTGCCATTATACAGGTTTGAAATGGCATTGATGAATAATTTATTGGTATTTAAGCATTGTAGATGATAATATGGAGTGCATCTTCCTGCTTAAGTCTGGGATGAACATATATTAGCTGTTAAAAGTACAATTTTTGAAACTTTTTAAAAGAAGCCATAACTCTAGTCTTCACGTGATTCATCATTCTGATATGCTGATTTACTGCTCAAGAAAGATTTCTTATTATTGATGTTGAAAACAGTTATCAATGTTAAAAACAGTTGTGATGCTTAATATTTTTGTGGAAACCATGATGCAGGTTTTTTTTTTTTTTTTTTTTGCAGGATTCTTTAATGAAGAGAGAGTTCAAAAGAACACATTTATTTGAAATGGAAATCTTTTGTAAAATCAGATTTTTACAGTGTTTTTATGGTAGTAGGAAGTTGCTGAGTGGTATGATTTGTTGCTTCCATAATCACATCTTCATTCTTTTGCAGATGAAGACCAAACGTCCTGTGTGGAACGAATTAAAAGTGCGTGCAGTGATGATGGGACATCCGGGTTCAGTGGAGGTCCAGAAGTTCCCTCATGCCCTGATCTCCATATACCTAGTGCTGGCGTTCACACCCTTTGTCTCTTTCCTCATTGTCAATGTGGCAGCTGAAAAAGAGCAGCGGTTGAAAGACACCATGGGCATGATGGGATTGTATGACTCTGCATTTTGGTAAGTGTATCCACTGCAGGAACTATGACCTTATAATTCGTAGCCAATTTAAATCACGTATAAATGGTCAGTCTGTAAACTTTTCTTCTGCTTTCTTTAGGCTTTCATGGGGCCTCCTCTATGCTGCACTAGTGACGACCATGTCCATTCTCATGGCTGTCATAGCAACCTGCACACCCCTGTTCTCCAACAGCAACTTCTTTGTCATCTTCCTCCTCATTTTCCTCTATGGAATATCCTCTGTAAGTCCTAGCAACCCTCCAGTCACGTCCTGAACAATAGCGACTCAAAGCTTTAGAGTGTGCAGAGCCATTTAAATGGCCGTGCACTCATTTGGCCTCAGGTCTCGATTTCTGCCGACATTGAGAGTAGTCATATGAGTGACGGACTAATCTGGAGTCATATTGAATATGTTATTAGTTTTCATTTTCGTTTTCCGAGGCTAAATTACTTTCTGCTGCGTTGGTTTTCTTTTGCGTCAGTGGGGTGTGACTGTACTAGTAAAATATCTGACAGAATGCAAGCTTTTTTTTTTTTTTCTTCAAGAAAGCATTAGCCACAAAGTTGTGTCAGCATTAAAGTGTACATTAAAGTGAAAAGAAACCGCATTTGCAAGTTATTTCCATAATGTGACATTTCTGAATGGAACAGGATGTTCAACGTGAACAAAATACTGGACAGGTCTTGGTTTTATACATTGGGAATTGATTGTATTGTGAAAAGTGGTGCCTATGTGACAGATTAAGGTTTAAAAATGTAAAGGTCTGTTTTTTTTAACCTGAGATGATGAATTGAACACAATAAGACCAGTGTGTTACATTTTAGTTTGCTGACCTCAAACCTTTCTTCAAAAGTATTAACTTTCCCACCTCTTAATCCCACAGATTTTCTTCTCCTTCATGTTGACCCCTTTGTTTAAGAAACCCAAGTTTGCAAGTACAGTGGGCTCCATGCTGACTGTGGTGTTTGGGTGTCTATCTCTTTTCACTGTGCTGATGAGAGATTTCCCCCAGTCAGCCGTGTGGCTCCTCTGCCTTCTGTCTCCCAGCGCCTTCTCTATCGGCATTGCCCAGGTAACACACTTTTCCACAAATGCACTCCATGGTTTAATGATGGTCACCTAGGTTGTGGGACCGTTAGCCAAGAAATGCATATGAGAATAGTGATGATTTGAATAACAAATTGGTAGTACTTTAGCCTAGAACGTTTTCACACAAAGTGTTTTATATACACTACTGTTGGGGTCTGTTAGATGATGATGTTGTTGTTGTTGTTGTTTTTTTAAAGGTAATATTCTTATTTGGCAAGGATGCATTAGTGACAGTAACAGTGTTTATAATATTACAGACGATTCCTATTTCAAATATATGCTGTTGTTTAGAACTATTTTATCAAATTATTTTGAAAAAAAAAATACTAAGCAGCACAATTGATTTCAGCATAGATGATCAGAAATGTTTCTTGGCTACCAAATCAGTATATTAGAATAATTTCTGAAGAATCATGTGGCAGTGAAATTTAAAATGTAATAAAATAGAAAGCAATTATGTTAATTTAAAAAAATTTCACTATTACATTTTTATTGAATTTTTGATCAAATTAATGAAGGCTTGGTAAGCACAAGAGACTTCTTAAATTAAAATCAATAACATTAAAAACATTTTATGAAAAAAAAAAAAATCATATGCTACCATTCAAAAGTTTGGGGTCAGAATGTAGTTAATTATGGTTAACAATAAAGAAGTAAAAAATCCCATATATGAAATAGAGTGTATATTCTGGCACTGTTTGTTTGTGTACATGTAGGTGGTGTATCTGGAAGCTCAAGGGGACGGCGCAGTGTTTTCCTCTCTGGGCAATGGTCCTCACGCCCTCTATGTTCCTATGGTCATGCTGTTCTTGGACTGCATTATCTATCTGCTTTTAGCCATTTACCTGGACCAAGTGCTACCAGGTGACAACTAGAGTCAAATCATTTTGCATAAACAATTTAGCGCCACAGATCTTCTCTTTGTGTTTTAGTAGAGTTCCAGTTCTTAACTGTGTTTATATTCAGGCATCATATGCAGATTTATACCAATGCAAATTAATTTGCTCAGCCTTGAAACAAGACTGTGTTTGTTCACTGTCCATTTAATGTGGCTTCAAAATGATTTTGATGCTTGAAATATACTTTTTTTATTTTTTTTTAGACCACAAAATGTTAACCATTTTCTTAAAAGGAAGATTGCACCACCACACTTTTCTAGCTTAAGACTTCAAAAGTTTGTTAGGTTATTCTGTAAATGCAACAGTTTGTTCTCTTAAAAAGATTAAAAGCATTTGCAGATGCCATAAAAAAATAATGGCAAAATAATTATGTGGCTGCTCTAAAGAATACACACACAAATCTGTCTTAGTTATTACTAAACTGGGATGGAGGCGTTTGTGACCTTCCCACGTAAATGACCATTTCTTCCTTCAGGCGAGTTTGGCACAAGGCGCTCAGTGCTGTACTTCCTACAGCCATCCTATTGGTCGAAGCGGAGGAAGCGCTATGTGGAGGTGAGCTCTGTGTACGAGGGTGATGTCAACGGAACCCCAGTGAATGATGAATCGGTGGAGGCGGTTTCTCCTGAGTTTAGAGGCAAAGAGGTTATCAGGTGCGTACTTGAAACACAAAATGACCAGTGATCCACAATTTATCTGTCCACAATTTATCTGTCTGTCTGTCATCTATCTATCGTCATATATCACAGTTGTTTGGTTAAATATTTTTATTTTATTTTATTTTTTTGTGCCTCCATATTCAAGCCAGTGAAGTGATTAAGAGAGCAGTTTGGAAAAGGGAGTAATGTTTTTAGAGCTGATGTATGTTAAAATCCTTCAAAGCTTGGATGGATTTGAGCTTGAAGAGAGCTGGCATTCAGCCAGAGCAACCCATTTAATATCCATTTCTGTGTTTTATTTTTTTACTCCTGTTAGGATCTGCAATATTCGTAAAATCTACAGAGAGAAAGACACCAAAGTGGAGGCTTTGAGAGGTGAGACTTCCCGCCTATGTCCAGATTGTGACACTTCCTTGTTTGTGTGATACACAAATGATGTATGCATCCTCTTGCTCAGCATTTATGGATTTGAGGACTAAATTACTTTTTGTATACTGTAGATAAAATGCTTATAGTCAGCACAAAATTGTATTTGCAACACTTTTTACCTCCATAGTACTAAACAGTCCCATAGTGTACATGATCTTGGTCTTAAAGGGGTCATCGGATGCGACATGCACTTTTACAAGTTGTTTGAACTGAAATGTGTGTTGGCAGCATGTGTACAGAACCACCCTATAATTATAAATATCCACCCAGTGTTTTTTTTTTTTTTTTTATCTCGTTAAATCATTTCCTCTTTCTCATATTAAGCCATTCTCAGATGCCTGTCTGTGTGATGTCACACATACCCAAGTCCCTCCCACTATTGTTGATTGACACTAGCGTTTTACCTTAGACCCACCCTGAGTTAGCTGTCATCAGTCCGCCATTGTTTCGACACCAGAGCAGGAGTAGACAAGAATGGCTCCTAAGTGATTGAGGTGTTCTGTTGTTGGATGTAGCAGTTGTCATTTATTCCCGACATCTGAGCCACTGAAGACGCAGTGGATTACCTTTGTTTTTGAAGGGAATGCGCCCCCCCATTCTACCTAAATGCGTTTATGTTCGCGCGAATTATTTGTGATCCAGCCTCACCTACAGAAGAAATGAGTATAAGGTTCTTTTATGAAACTTTGCAAATCGCCCTTCCTAATAACGTGTTAGTTAGCAAGTTCCGTGGCTAAAGTACCCAGTCTCAAGAGAATGGCTCGTCACCCCACGGAAGAGAGGGGCGGGGTGAGCAGAGCTCATTAGCATTTTAAAGGAACATGCACTAAAACGGGTTGCTGAAAACAGAGCTGATTTTGGCAGGGTAAAAAGGGTGTTGTTTTACATTACCATTGAGAAATTTTAACCAAAGTATGTTATAGACTTTTCGTTAAAACCCTAAAGAATCATGTCAACTTGTGGAAAATGGGTATCCGATGACCCCTTTAAAAAATAAAGTTTATGACAAGACTCCTGGCTCTGATGTGTAGTTGAATGTTTTGTCTTCTGTCCATTTGTGATCTAAAGGTTTGACTTTTGACATCTATGAGGGTCAGATCACTGCCCTGCTGGGTCACAGTGGAGCAGGAAAATCCACCCTCATGAACATCCTGTGTGGCATCTTCCCCCCTACAGAAGGTCAGACATATGATGCATGGATGCTAATTTTGAAATTTTTTGTGAACACATTTAACTCTTGCTGGATCTTGCCAAAACTGAAGTTGTACTACTGCTACACTCACGATTCTATTATTCTGTTTTACGCATAGGCACGGCAACCATCTATGGCTCTCCTGTGGCAGAGATAGCGGAGGGGGCCGAGATGAAACAGCTGGTTGGTATATGCCCCCAGTTCAACATCATCTTTGATGTTCTCACTGTAGAGGAACACCTGAGGATCTTTGCTGCCATCAAAGGGATCCTGCCCTCTGATATTGATGGTGAGGTAGGAACTCTCAGTGGATCTAGAGACCACATCTGCTGACCACATGTTGACTCGTTGTGTGGGAAATTCAAAAACAGTTTCCCATACAATGCATCGAAAAAGCTGATTGACATCAGCCCCACTCTGCATATTTAATTACATCCATTATACAATGCAACAGTGACCTCACACTTAAGTGGTCTTGGTTCTAGAAGGATTTTTTTTTGTTTAATTCCTTTTATCCATATATACACTACCATTCAAAAGTTTGTGAACGGAAAGTTTTTTTTTTTTGTTTTTTTTAATTGTTAAATAAAATATTACAATTTAAAATAGCTGTTTTCTATTTTAATATATTTTAAAATGTAATTTATTCCTGTGATGGCATGATACAGATCTTTTAGGATTCTTTGAAAAGAAAAGAAAAAAACAAAAAAAACAGCATTTACTTGAAATAGAAGTCTTTTGTAATGATGTAAACATCCTTACTGTCACTTTTGATTCATTTAATGTGTCCTTGCTGAATAAAAATATACTCACTATAAACTTTTAGATGGTAGTGTACTGAAAAAATATCTTCAATAAAGCCAGAAACACCCAGTTACTTCATCCTTTTTTGTTATTCTATTCTAATTAGAAATTCTATTAGAAATTCTATTCTAATATATCTCTCTTTTTAAGGTGAGAAAAGTTCTAAGGGATCTGGATTTAGAAAAGATTATGGACGCCCAGGCGAAAAACCTGAGTGGAGGCCAGAAGAGGAAGCTCTCTGTGGGCATAGCAATTCTCGGAGACCCAAAGGTAAATATCTGATGTCTTATACCTTTGACGACTTGATTCGTGTGCTTATTTATCCCCCTCCCTCGATGTCCTTTTGCTTATGAATCAGGTCCTTCTTCTGGATGAGCCTACGGCTGGTATGGACCCAGTGTCTCGGCACCAGGTCTGGTCCTTACTGAAAAGCCGTAGAGCAGGCAGAGTTACTGTACTCAGCACTCATTACATGGACGAGGCAGATATACTTGCAGGTACTTCTATCATTTTTCACTTCTCTTCAATCAGTCATTTACGCCTCAATCTCACACACCTTTGCATTTTCTGTCACACAGATCGTAAAGCTGTCATCTCTCAAGGACAGCTGAAATGTGTTGGTTCCTCTTTGTACCTGAAGACCAAGTGTGGGGTTGGCTACCATCTTAGGTTAGTCTTAAGAAAAGTGCAAAAAAGTATATACTTATAACATTATTTATGTATATGTTTTATTTCTTCCCGTCACTCATTGCTGCTGCTACATTAACACTGTCATTCTAAACCTCCTCTAGAATGTCTGTAACTGAAGGCTTTGACGTGGAGAACATCACATCACTGGTCAAGCAGCATGTTCCCAAGGCTCAGTTGTCAAGGCAGCAAGAGGCTGAGCTTACATTCACATTGCCTTTCGAGAGCATGGACACTTTCCCAGGTCTCGCTTCTATTTGCCCTCATGTCACCATCTGCTATGTGCCACACTGCCATATGCCCTGCGGAGCAACAGATTGCTTCATGGTTTCACCAGGACTGTGGTGGTGTTTTATTTATTTATTTATTTTAATATAGATTTATTGTCTGTAGCCTTTTTATATGAAGTCTATGATATTGGTGCTTACTTAAGGCTTACAGTTTGATTTATTCACTTTCATATCATTCCAAACCTGTATGACTTGCATATAGGTTTGGACTAACATGAGGGTGAGTAAGTCATTAGTAAATGATGAGGAGTGTAAAGGAGTGCTTTTGGTGCGTGTGGTTAGTTTTCTTGTTTCTTGCAATCCAAAAATATTACCAACTTCTATGTTTACTAAACTCTTCTCGCCTCTCAATCACTTTGCATTCCAGGGCTGTTTGCGGAGCTGGACTGTCGACCTGACCTGGGTATCATTAACTATGGTGTCTCCATGACAACGTTAGAGGACGTCTTCTTGCGTCTTGAGGCAGAGGCAGAGGTGGATCAGGCTGGTAAGATAACCGCCTATCTAAACTGGTTCAAAGCATCTCTGTTCAAAATGACACTTTAAGATATGTTGACATGAACTACATGAAACTGATCAGTATTACAATGAACCACCATAGTGAAGTGATCGAGAGGTATAACTCCTACTCTATTTGTGTGTTCCTTCATTGGTAGACTACAGTGTGTTTAACCAAGAAAAGGTGGAAGACGAGGGAGACACATCCTCTGTGGATGACACAGACCAGCGGCTGCTGACGTTTTCAGACAGCAGGCAGGATGCAGTAACCGGTCGTGCCCTCTGGAGGCAGCAGTTTAGCACCATGGCCTGGCTGCACATGCTCAGCCTGCAGAGAGAGAGAAAACCTATCATATACAAGTGAGCAAATGCTAGCAAATACTAGTTGATCATGTTTGCCTAGCATTAAAAAAAAAAAAATCTTACAGACTCAAAATTGGGTCCCACTTTATATTAGGTGGCCTTAACTAACATGTACTTAAATTTAAATTAATAATTTGGTACAATGCACTTATTGTGTACATACATGTTTTTACATTGTACTTATATTTTTAAAAATAGCTATATGTAATTACATCTGTAACTAATTTTTGTTCTTACATTTATAATTACACTGTTGACCCATCCCTTACACCTTAACCCACTCTTAAACCTACCCATACCACTTAACCTGTCCCTAACCTTACCCATATCCCACCTCATTAGCAACAAATGTGTTTTGCAATACAGTATGAACACAAAAAGTACATTGTACTTATTCTTTGGTGTAAGTACATAGTAGTTAAGGCCACCTAATATAAAGTGTGACCCAAAATTGTATTTGTATTGAACCAGACCCGAGCCATACTCAAAAAAAAAAAATAAAAAAAAAAAAAAACACATCGAGATGATGGATGCATTAACCATATAAATATCTTCATTACCCATATGATTCATGTGCTATACAAAGCTATAAGTCATACTTTTGTCTCCTCTCTTTTAATCAGTTTGACGCTCTTCCTGGTTTTCTTATCTGCAATGCTGATTCTGTCCGTGGCCACGGGAAACATTCAGATTCATTCTCCTGAAAGACTGTTTTCACCTATATACCTGCTGCACCGCAACGAGGCTCCTCACAAATACACCACCAGTCTGCTTGTGCAAAACTCCACCGGTCTGTGACAGTACTTGTGTATATTACATTGACATTTGTTGACGATTCACATTAACCCATTTGGTTAATTGACATCTGTATGTTGTGGTAGATTCTGACCTGTCAGGGTTCATCCACAATCTGGAGTCTCAGGATATTAAAGTGGAAATGATGAAAAAGCCAGACTATATGTCTGCTGCTCCTGTCAGCGCCGCCATCAACGTGACAGGATCCAGTAAGGTGCGAAAGAGACTTGCATGTTTTCATACCAGTGCAATTGGTTCACCTCTTTACCCTTTTGCACTCCACAGTTTGAATTTTAGAATGAATTTCTCAACAATGGATTGTTCTGAGATGATTGTTTTTATGTTGAAAATTAATTGAAACACTTGCTGTTCTTCGAAATCTTCATTTAACCCCTCCTGTTCTCTCTTGTTGTTTCTGAATACCAGGATTTTACCTACATTTTAGCGTTTAACAGCACCACCGTGCACTCCTTGCCTATGGTTGTCAATGTGCTCAGTAACGCCCTCCTGAGGGGCTTTAACGGCACAGGACACATTAGAACATGGACTAAACCCTTCGACTATGTAAGTGTAGCACATTAGTACACTGAAGTCACTGTACATACACTTCTATTGTTGTTTCTTGTGAGTGTCTACAGCTATACTCTGTCTGCATTTTAGCAAATCCCAGATAAGACATCCTATGCACTGGTTTATATTGAGGCTGTGATTCTTGGGATGCTGGCCGCTGGGATGCCAGCCTATTTTGCAATGGACCACACAAGAGACAAAGAGGTATATATGTGGGTTGTAACTTCATATGATGATGATGATGATTTAAATTTTAACTGTTTTATTTTAACTTTAATTTTACTGATTTTAACTTCATTTATTTTTATTTAGCCAGTATGCATTAAATTGATAAAAAATGACAGATGTTTTACATTGTTGCAAAAAAATTCTATTTTAAATAAATGCAGTTCTTTTTAACTTTCCTGATGAAATCAAATCAGCATATTAGATTGATTTCTGAAGGATCATGTGAAACTGAAGACTGGAGTAATGATGCTGAAAGTTCAGCTTTGCATCACAGGAATAAATGGTTTTCTATTTTAATATTTTTCAAAATATTACTGTTTTACTTTATTTTTGATCAAATAAATGTAGCCTTGATAGAGACTTTTCAAAAACATTAAAACATCTTACCTACCCCTATCCGTAGGGGTCACCTTAAATTGATTTTATCAGAATGTTTCTAAAATAATATCTCAGTGTTGATCTGAATGTTTTTACATTGAATACAACCTCTATCTTCGCTGTTTTTTTTGTTTGTTTTTTTTTTTTTATCAGTTGAAGTGTCGCTCGACCCTGAGGATCTCTGGTCTTGTTCCTTCAGCGTACTGGTGCGGTCAGGCAGCTATTGATGTCCCTTTCTATTATCTTATCTTAATCTGTATGACCAGCACCCTGTTTGCCTTCCATTCTACAAACCTGCTAACCTCGCATAACATCATGTCTGTGGTAAGAAAATGCTTCACCTAGCTTCCACTAGACGTTTTTAAAATAGAAGTTATTTAAACGAGCAGAGCAGATGTTAGCTTTAGCAAATCTCCGCTACTGTCTTTACTCCATTTTCAGGCTCTGTGTCTGATTGGCTTCGCTCCAGCCATGGTTCTCTTCACATACTGCATATCCTTCATGTTCATCAGAGTCCAGAGCAATAGAGACTTCTTCTCAGTGGTCTCCATGATGGTGAGTCTTCAAGAAACGTTCCCACAAATTTCAAATAATCTTAATAATAACAATAAAACCTGTTCCTGTTCAAAACCCTTGAAATATCAGGTCATTTTGAAGCCAGAACTGTGATGGAAATTAATTAACTAAAAAAATCATGGGGGAAAAATCATGAAAAGGTCTATAATGAAATAATATATTTCATATTGTGAATTATTTTATATTTGAAGTATCAAATTGTCTTTCAAATACAAATGTGTCTGTAGGAAGGAATTTATTTATTTTTCTTCTGGTTTTTCTTCCATAGTTGTGTGTGGTTTCTGCATCCATAGTCCAGCTGGCTCTTGTGAATGAGAATTCTGGTGTGGCTCGTCTCCTACACAATGCACTGTGTTTCTTCAGTCCACTCTACCCTCTTATGGGCTGCCTTAACTGCATTACCATGGTAATACTTTACTTACAGGACTCCTGTTCAATGTCTGAGGGCATGAATGAAATGTCCCTATTGTTATAGAACCTAATACAAGTCTTTTTTATTCTAGGTCACCTTCCTTCAGTCTCCTCATGATGATGATTTCCTGTGGAAGAATCTCTTCATCTCTGTGGTGTCTGTAAGTTGCTGTAAATATCATTTTACTGTCTCAAAGTGTTATAATGTTGTCTTTTACACTGAATCTTTGTTGTGTCGTCCATAGCCGTATATCCAGTGTATTCTGCTGCTCTTCACCCTGAGATGGCTTGAGATTAGATATGGAGGGAAGACCATGAAAAATGACCAGCTCTGCAGGTCTGTCTTCATAAAACTAAATCCCCAACTAAATTTTTGCATAAAGCCTCTGATCAGGAGTAAAATGACACAGCACTTGTATAAAGAACAGAAGTGAATCGGGTAGAACAGGCAAAAAAATGTATTTATTACCTTTTATGCAGAATATTTATTATTATTTATACAATGAGGTACTATTAAATAATTTGACTAATTTGTTTTTTAATTACTACTGATAAAAAAAAAAGTACCGTTCAATGTTCTGGGCCAGCAGTTTTTTTTGTTTTTTTGAGGGGTTTTTTTTTGGAAAGAACTTTCTTTATCAGCAAATTAGCAAGTAAATTAGCAGTAAAGGTAGCAAATTAATTCAAAAAGAGTTAATTTATGTGGCTTATCACATACTTCAGTTGGATTACGAACATGAGGTTCAGCCAGTTTTACCTAATGTAAGCTTTCTGTTCTAAGGTCTATTAGATTTTATGAAGAAGTAGTAAAAATAGCATTGATGCTGGCATGGCGTTAAAAAAATGAATGAAACAAACGAATGAAACCAAGAAACAAACCCTACCCAGGTCACTAAGAAAGAGCTTGATCTCTGGTCTCTTTGTTCTCCAGGATTTCCTCCCAAGCGAAGAGCAAAGCTCAGCGAAACCCAGAGGAGAACATGAGTGAGGATGAGGATGTTCAGGTGGAGAAAGCTCGAGTGAAGGAGGCGTTGACATGTCAGTGCTGTGAGGAGGTACAGCCCCACTTTTCTGTAGTCTTAAGAGTCTCAAATCACTTCATTGTCCAATAACTTTTTAAAAATGGAAAAATAAAACTTTTACAGAAACCAGTGGTAGTGGTGAGTAACCTCAGGAAACAGTACAAAGGCAAGAGGGAGGGCTTTTCGCTCAGCAAGAGAAGGAAAGTGGCCACTAAGAACATCTCATTTTGTGTTCGCAAAGGTAGAGTCTGCCTCTGATTTGATGTACTGTAAGTAATGATTTTAACGAGAGCAAGCAGATGTTAATGAAAAATGGCCTGTTCTCAGGTGAGGTTTTGGGTCTGCTGGGACCAAATGGAGCAGGAAAGAGCACTATCATGCATGTGCTGTCTGGAGACACTGAACCCACTGCTGGACAGGTTTGTGCTCAATCTCTCCCAGTGTTCTTGCTGGTTATGAGTTCTTTTGATCATATGAAGTGTGTTCATTGTGTTATGACTAAAGTTTTTATATTTATTTTTAGATTTTAATGGGAGATTATGGAACAGACTTCCAACCAGTGGAAAACCCCTTGGAACATGTAGGGTACTGTCCTCAGGTGAACCCTCTGTGGCCTAGAATCACTCTACAGGAGCACCTGGAGATCTATGCTGCTATAAAGGGGCTACGTCAGCGTGATATCCCAAATATCATTAAGCGGTACCATATCTTTTTAAAAAAAAAACTTTTACATTTACACTAACATTCAAAGGTTTGGGGTCAGTAAGATTTTTTTGTCTCTCACCGAGGCTCCATTTGTTTGAGGAAAAAGTTTAAAAAAGAAATTTAATCTAATCTATTTGGTATCTATTTTAATATATTTGATTAAATATCAGTGTTTGCCCTAGGTTTACAGCTTTCTGTTGTGATCTGGCGCTACATAGAAAATAAAATTGAGGATCACGTGACCTTTGCTCTGCTCACTTTGTCAAATATTATATAATCCTGTCAGTAAATTTCGAACCACTCTCTATTTAACCCATCATGAATACTTCCAATAGTCAAAGACGATCGGAAAAGAGAGCTTGAGCAATCGCCAATAAAGAAAAAATTCAAAGATTCCACTATCTCCAGAGAGGATCTCGACGGTGCTATCGCTAACGGTATCAAGCTAGCACTTAAAGAGCAGCAAAGTACTTTGGATTCGGTTGTGGCCTCGACAGTAAGAGACACGGTAGACTCTGTACTGACCCCAGCATTGTGTGGATGCGTGCGGACATACAAGCGACCAACAATTCTGTTAAAGAGCTAAGAGCGGAGCTTGATGCACTAGCTAGCGCGGCTAAGCAGACACGTGACCGAGTCGATTCCATGCAAGCATCTGCACGTGAGGATAGGAGGACAGTCACAGACTTAAGAAATCAGCTGGAGCAACTCACTGAGAAGATGACGGATATTGAGGATAGGAGCAGGAGAAATAATGTGTGACTGGTGGGGTGGCAGAAGGCTCCGATGCAGCTAGCTTCCTCAAATCTAATCTTTCCAAGTGGATCCCTTCCCTGAAAGGCCGTGACATCGAGATTGACCGGGCCCATCGCATGTATGATGGAAGGAAAAACTCCGATCGGCCATGCACTTGCATCTTCTGTGTACTAAGATGGCATGACAGATCGGCAGTCCAGAGGGGGTGCTCGGCAGGCATATCCAGTAAAATGTACACAGGACAATGTCACGCTACTATTTTTTACCGACTGTAGTCCAGCCACAACTACCAAGAGAAAGAGCTTTAATCCAGTCTTGAAGAAGATGACAGCACTTGGTCTCCAGCCCTTCCTCACCTATCCGGTGGTAATTAAACTACGGCACAAGGGTGAGCAGATGATGTTCGACTCTCCTCAGAAAGCGGAGGATTTTATCAGCTCACTGTCACAGAAGACGACTTATGCTACAGCTCTACAAGGCAACGGGAAAACAGCGACCACCATCTCCATCTCTTCGGCCCCTCTCTCTCTCTCTCTCTCTCTCTCTCTCTCTCCTCCTGAGATATTGTTCCTATTTATCCGGCACAACTGTCTCTTTACTGGTAAGACTAACAACCTTTGTTTTTTGTTTTTTTGGAGGGGTCCGATGGAGAGTAGGTTTAATTACAATAATTTTTGGCTATGTGGGCCTTTTGGGGACATGTCTTGCGTTGAACCAGTCACACATCACCATTCTTTGTTGCTCAATCAGACCTACGTTCTCGGTAATGTGCGGTCTGAGTTGTTTCTTGTTTATAGTTGTTTGTTGTTCCTGTTTCTGTGTTGCTTTTATTTTTCACAACAGACATTCATACTTTTATTTACTTTACCTTATTTCTAAAAGGATTTTTCTTCTAGGGGGTTTGGTATCTAGAATGCACACCAGTGTTTACATGTTACTTACAGAATGGGAGTGCTTTTGCTTTTCTTCATTTACTGAATAGAGTTTTGGGATTATGAATATTCAATGCATACTCTTAAATATTTTATCATTGAATTTGAATGGCCTAAATTCTACTGTTTAACGAACCCGTATATTAGAATATTTACACCGTGAATCGATTTCCTGTGCGCTGATACAAGAGACGCATTTAAAACAATCAGACGTGGCACGTTTCCAGAATAAGTATTATAAATTGGCAGCCTTTTCCTGCGCTCTTAATAAAACGCAGGGGGTACTTATCCTTCTTAACAGGAAGTTAAATTTAACAATTGAACATACGGAAGTGATGAGGAGGGTAGATTTGTTTTTATCCGTTGCAAAATACATAATAATAGGTTAGCATTGGTCTCTATTTACGGTCCAAATGAGACAGACAGTACATTCTTTACAAATGTTTCCAAAACATTACTTGAGCAGACTGATTGCCCATTAGTGGTGGGTGGTGATTTTAATGCTGTCGTAAATCCTGCTTTGGATAAATCTCAATCTGATACAACAGTCAATGCATCTTCTAAATTACTGAATAAATTTATCACTGAGCTCAACTTGAGCTCACTGATCTTTGGAGAATTCAGAATACTAAATCTAAGGACTTCACTTTTTTTCCCTAATAGACATAAGACTTTCTCTAGGATAGACTACATATTTCTCAGCCCATCTTTAATTTTGTCTAATTCCTCCATCTCTATATTACCAATTTTATTATCTGATCATTCTGCTGTGTTATGAAATATTCCTCTTTCCGATATTAAAGCCAAATCCCCTAGATGGCGCTTTAACATGTCATTATTAAGTAATCAGACTTTCATTACTTCTCTAAAAGAATATATAAAGGAATTTCTTGAAATTAATATGCCCTCAGATTGTGGATCCTCAAATACTGTGGGAAATGACTAAGTGTACTATACAAGGTTTCTGTATATCTTTCTCTTCTACTCTTGCCAAAGCGAAAAATTCACCAGTTTACACAATTAGAAAGTAAAATCCAATCATTACAAAACCTACAAAAACAACCTTTTACTGAGCAACAGGCTACACAGCTGTCCTCTTTAAAAGAAGAATATGATTTACTTTCACACTCAAAGGCGGAATTTATCTTACATAGGACTAGGCAAAAATATTATTATGAATCAGAGAGACCTAGTCACCTATTGGCCCTTAGGCTAAGAATGTGAGTCTAAGGCATATATTAGCGCAATAAAATCATCAGATGGTCAGGTCACCACGAACCCTGCGGCAATTAATAACATATTTAAAGGTTTTTACACAAATCTGTATAAAGCCGAAACAGATTTTGATGAACCAATTTGTAAGCAGCATTTCGATAAATTGGAATTGCCTCAGATCTCACAGATGGATAAAGAATCTTTGGAGGCCCCATTAAGATTGGAGGAGCTCCACGTCTCTCTAAAAAGCCTTCAAAAGGGCAAATCGCCGGGTCTAGATGGTCTCCCCCCTAAATTATATTTCGAAATTTGTGATTTGGTAGGGACACTTATGCTTAATTCATTTAATTTTGCAATTGAACATGGTGTATTTCATAGAGATCAAAAAACATCATTGATATCATTACTTCTTAAAAAAGGGAAAGATCCATTAGATTGTTCCAGCTACAGACTGATATCACTTATCCCATGTGATCTAAAAATCTATGCTAAAGTTTTTGCTTCTCGTATGGAGAAGGTAATTCATAGTTTGATCAAGGAGGACCAAACCGGTTTTATCAAGGGGCGCAATGCATCTGACAGTATGCGTAGACTCTTTCATATTCTTGACTTTGCAGACTCTCATCCGGGCCCTTGTGTGTTTTCTTACACTTGATGCAGAAAAAGCCTTTGACAGGCTACAGTGGAATTATATGTGGGCAGTTCTGCAATGTTTCGGCTTTGGTGAACATTTCATTTCTGTGATTAAGACATTATGCCACTCACCTGCAGCATCAGTGTTAATTTTGGCAGGCATTTTTTATTTAGTCTTAGTCTTTATCTTGAGACGAAAATGCTTAATAGTCTTAGTCACATTTTAGTCATTTGAGTCTTTCATAGTTTTAGTCGACGAAAATTCATTGTATTTTTATCAACTTTTAGTCATTGCTTTTAGTCAAAGTGCTGTTAACAACATTTATTTTGGTAGCTATTTTATATGTAGTATTCAAACAAAAATAGGCATCAATTCTTCTCTCTTTAGACCAAATCAGTTAAACTTATGAGAAATTTGAATCAAGGATTGAATTTGGAAAAATTGGTAGAGATACAAATTAAACTCATTTTTCAGATACAATAGCTTTACTTAATTATTCATTTATTTAACATCTTTTGTTGGTTAACACGGATAGGAATGCTGTCCCTTTAAGACGGAAGGCATGCATGTAATACTGACATGCATTCAGTTTTCACCCACCTGTTTATGCTCACTTAAGCCATAACTGACTGTATTTACGTGAGATACTTTACACAATAGACATTTGAACTGCTGTGTGTGTATTTGAGCACTGAGAACTGATCGCGCGCTGTATGAGAACTGAAGAAGTGGAGCGTGCGTGAGAGAGAGCACTTCTATCAGCGCGATTCCGCTGTCACTAACTTAAGTTAATCGACAACGAACTGTGACTCCTGGGAAAAACGGGACGTCTGGTCACCCTATCCCTTTGGGTGTTGAGGCTATTGTTTCAGATCGCTAGTTCGAGTTTTGGTAGCCTATCTGTCCGCTGCAGCTGCCATACTGAGACTAGATAAACGCCCCTCATCTGAATGCAATCCAATGACACAGACGCACATTTTGAAAGACAATACAGTTAACTTAGCCTATAGGATGTATTTTGAATGTCCGGTAGTCCTCAAATAACATTTTAGTCCCGTCTCGTCTTGTTAATGAAGACGCGGCATAAATTTCGTCATAGCTTTTATCATCAGATATTAATTTTAGCTCGTCAATGTCTCGTCTTAGTCACAGAAAAAAGGTTCGTTGACGAATATTTTTCGTCTTCGTCGACGAAATTAACACTGTGCAGCATCAGTCTTGAATGGTAATATTATTATTATTATTATTATTATTATTATTATTATTATTATTATTATAAGCAAATCTGCTTTAATGCCAATTAACAATGTTAAAGTTTATCCCTATTAAGGAATCTTTCATCTATTTGGGCATTACCATATATAAAAACATCCATAAGATTGCCAGAGACAATTTTAATAGTATTCTAGTTAAGGTCAAAAATGACATTCAAAGATGGAATAATCTTAAAATCTCTCTTCAAGGAAGAATCTCCACAGTTAAGATGAATTTGTTTCCTCGGTTTAACTTTCTTTTCATTGAAAGTGAAAAATTATTTTCATTTCTTTTCAGAGGCATTGTCATGTTAGAATAGAAAAGGGTCCTGTCCAAACTGTTGCTTTAAAATTAGAAGCACACAATTCCCTAGAATATCATTATATGCTTAAACATTAAGATTTGTACTCATGGAAATTACTAAATTAGGCAAACCTGTTCATTAAAAGGGGGTGACCCAATACTTTTGGCAATGTAGTGTATGTTATTTACTGGCACAGGAACGTCTGATAGGAGGACCCTTCAAATTTCGTAACAGTACACCTTTATGGCACAATTTTAATTTTGTATGAGGAAATCGTCCATTTGTCCAACCCTCTTGGTCGTCTTTAGGCATAAACACTTGCGATTTTTTTATATATATATGATAACCAGGGCCTCTGTTCATTTCAGACATTAAGAACCAAATTTAGTTTACCAGCATCCGCATATTTTGTCTTTCTTCAATTACGTTCTGCTCTCAAAGCGTATGGAGTTCCTTGGCCATTTCCCATTTCCTCTCAACCTATGCGGGATTGGATTGCACCATCATCTGGTTGGCCATCTGTTTCCTTAATATATAATATAATTATGGATTGCATTACAAAACCTCTTTCTATTAAATCTATTTGGAATTGGGAATTATCTGACCCTAATTTATCTGATGACTGGGTGTGATCTAACCTCAGTTTAACATCTTAAAAACTTGGCTCATCGTCTTATTCACTTCAAAGTCATTCATAGAGCATACATAACTCCTTACAAAAGATTCAAAATGAAACTACAACCAAATTTTAACTGCCATATGTAATACTGCATCATCAGGTACTTTTCTTCATATGTTTTTGGAGTGTCCTATCGTCATTAATCTATGGACACATGTAAACCTGGTTTTATCCTCCTTACTACAAATTGGTTGCTTTGCTAACCCAAGTTTGTGTCTTCTTAATGATAATTCTGGTCTCTGTATAAGCTTAATACAAAAGAGAATGTTGTTTGCTGGTTTTACGGTTGCGAAAAAGACAATAATACAGAACTGGTTTACACTGCACGTGTGGAAAAACATATTGGATCCATAGACTCCTGAAAATGGTGACTTGTGAATGTACAACAACGCAAATTAATGGGGCCAAGCCCTCTACTATTGATGCTGGGCAGTGTTTTTTCTTTAACATACTTGATTATATAAAGGAATGACTTATTTAGTTTTTTTCTTTTTTCCCTCCCTCTCTCTCTTCCTTTTGACTGGACTCTTTAAAGTATTGATTATATGTCTGTTGTTGTTGTTTTAATGGATGTTATGATGTTGTGTGTGTGTAAAATTAAAAAAAGAAAATTAAATTAAATAACGGGGGTGCTGTTGAGGGGGCAGAGTGCCCCCCTAATATAATGGCAGGGGAAACACTGAATATAATAATGAATTTTCAGCAACCATTATTCTTTGATAAATTAAAAGATCAAAACAATGTTTTTTTTTGTTGTTGTTTGTTTTTTATTATTATTATTTAAAAACAATTGTAGCATTATAAATGTTTTCTGTCCGTTTTAATTCATTTGCTGAGTATCTTTAAAAAAAAAAATAGTAATATCTTTTTAAAAAATAATTTCTTATTGACCCCAAACTTTTGAATGGTAGTGTACAAATCAGAAAAAGATTTGAAAGGTTTAAAGAAAACCCACAAATCAGGCTTTTAAACATGGCATATTTTATTTATTAACCACCACAGCTTTTTTTTTATTATTATTATTTATAAATTTTATTACATTTTTACTTTAAAGTGAATCACATTAAAGGTATTTTATGGTCTGTCTAGTGTAGCATTGCAAGTGACACAGTAAACTGCAAATATTTAATGGGGGAAAAAATTGTATTGTCATGGGAACAGAATTTTTTTTAGTTGATCATGCAAAATGTGCTTTCATAGCTAAATAAGAGTGATTTATGGCCAGCAAGTGTTGTCCTTTAACCAGCCTTTGGCAAATCTGCTTGCTTTCTGTTATCAATGTGACTATTTGTCCACCACAATATACAGTGTGCCCACCACAGTTCAAGGTTTAAATATTGTGTCTTCACAGTGTTGTGAATGCTCTAGAGCTGAAGGATCATCTTTACAAACAGGCAAAAAACCTGTCTGCAGGGCTAAAGAGGAAGGCAAGTAAAAAAAAAACAACAAAAAAAAAAACATTAAATTCAATATTATTATGAAAAATCAGACTTTGTGTATTTTAGGCTTATTTTTAAATATTTTTCATACTAGCTGTGCTTTGCACTAAGCATGCTGGGAAATCCTCAGATAGTTCTGTTGGATGAACCATCTACAGGAATGGATCCCAAATCAAAACAACGCATGTGGTAAAATTTACTACACTAATGTTACTTGATATAATCAAAATGCGTACATATAAAACAGGTCTGCAAAAATGAACATTTCTGTGGTTCACTCCAATAGGAGGGCGATCCGTGCTGCCTTTAAGAACAAACAGCGAGGAGCCATATTGACCACCCACTACATGGAAGAGGCCGAGGCTGTGTGTGACCGTGTGGCAATCATGGTTTCTGGTCAGCTGAGGTGGGACTTTGAGATGGATAAAAGCCATAGTTAAAATGGCATGGATTAACATGAACATAAAGAGAATTTCTGAGCAAGCAAGTAAAGCAGAACAGAAAGCAAGTAACATTTTCTTATGTTGCCCCCTGCAGGTGTATTGGCTCTATTCAGCACCTGAAGGGGAAGTTTGGGAGAGGCTACAGCCTAGAGATTAATCTCAGGGAGGAGCTCACAGGTCTCCAGCAGGTAGCGCTGTTGCACAAAGAGATACTGAAAATATTTCCCCACGCTGCTCGTCAGGACAGGTAAGACGTGTCTGCATTGGTTTAGAAAAAAAAAAAGATTAAATCACAATTCAAGCACTAAACTGCAAATGTCTGACATAAAAGTAGAATGTAAAACTTCTGGGAGTTAGAAAGGTCATTTTTGTGTGTGTGTCTTGGATCTTTGCAGTTTTGCCACTCTGATGGTGTATAAAATTCCAATGGAAGATGTGAAGTCACTAGCCAAGTCCTTTGCCCAGTTAGAAAGTGGTAAGAAATGGACACATAACAGCTACACAGTTTTTATGAAGAATAAAAATTTTTGACCGTTCTTCTAATTTCTTCACAGCTAAACAGAACTTTAACTTTGAAGAGTACAACTTCTCCCAGTCAACGCTTGAACAAGTATGTCACAATGTATTTAAAAAAATTAATAAATACTGCAAAAAATGATGTATTTATTTAAAATATAAAAATAATATATTAATTATAATATTATATTAATATAAAATTTAAATGTAATGATGTTTAGACTTAAAAATTACCAGTGGAGTAATGCAAAGTAGACTTTGCATTTTTTGTAAATACGTTTTAATATCTTGTGCAATTTTTCTTCTCAGATTAATTTATCTTGTTTAGCATTAGGAAACAAAGCAAAGACACTGATGTTAATTTAGGATTTTCTGTTCTGCAGGTTTTCATGGAGTTCGCTAAAGAGCAAGATAATGAAGAAGAGGAGGTCGGATCGCTTAGCACAACTTTTCAATGGCAGAGACTGAGACAGGACGGCCCTGTATCCGTCAATCACGCTGACAGCATAGTACACCAGCTATGAGCCAATCCTGTCCAGCCTTCCCTGAAGCGATGTGCCCTTCTTTTTTTTTTTCTTTTTTTTTTCTCTGTCTCTTTCTCTATCGCTCTGCATGTGCCGTCCTTTGCCTTAAAGAGCCTTAAACTGATGGGACTCGCAGGACAATAGACTGTGGAGACTCCAGCAGCCACCAGCACACATACAGGACGTGTGTGTGTGTGTGTGTGGGCTGTGAAAGTTGCGTTGGCTCTGGTATTGGCACTTGCTCAGATGGTATCTGACACATGAATTTAGTGTCAGCTGTAAACGCCGAGCTAGACTTGGCAGTTCTTTGTTTTGTTGTTGTCATTTGTTTTTATGAAGAGATTTTATTTTTTAAATTCTCACTCTCTGTAAATTCTTATATCTTCCGTTCACCTGATGTATATCAAACACACCGTTCCATTGTTTCCATATGCACCAAGTCAGTCACTGGGATATTAATTGCATGGAGCAGGTTCCACATTATCAAATCGGTACCAAAGTCTCACTCACATCGACACCAAAACAGTGCTTTTAGGTGTCTGTAGCATGGGATATAAACTTGCGTCTCTGTGTGTATGGCTGTATTACGTTATTATCTATGTGTACTGTTGTAAGGTAAGTTTTCAGACAGGAGAATCTCATTACAGATGTGTGCAAACTTTCAGGCAGCATTAACACTGAGATTTACCAGCATGTATAGGGCTGCTCTCGTTTCTTGTAACCCTTTTTAGGGCAGAGCGGCCCTGCCGGTGCATGAAGCCTCTTCTGTCTCTGCTGCACCTGGGAGATCCACAAGACTCCTTTCTCAAACACCAGCACGTGTTTCAGGCTTTCACACAGAGCTCTCCAAAGAAAAACAGGGCTAAGCACTCACAGTGAGTAAGCAAGTGGGTTAATCGAGACGATGAAGAACTTCTCCCTGTCATACCTTTTCCATCCCATCATCGGGTGGCCTTCCTTTAGGAACAGTTTTATCATTTAAAATCAGTAGCTTAAGAATGTAGTTCTCACAATCCACACTGAACCATGTAGCACTCCAGATTAGTTGCATACTGCTGAGTGAGGTCTTTTATTTGATTTTTTTTTTTTTTTTTTTTTTTTGTTAACAAAAATTACCAATGTAGGAACCGTGATCCTTGAATGTACAGTGGGTGACGTTTTATAGTAAAGCATTTGATGTGGGTTTAAAGTATCCAGAGTAAGTCTTGAGCACCACAATTAGAAGTTTGCATTCAGCTTGGGCTCGTTTTGGTTGGTTCTCGTTCAAGAGGGTCTGCCTTTTTATACCTTTTGGGATATTTTTATTTAAATGTTAAAATGATTAAATGATCACCTCTCTTTTTGTTTGCCAATAATATGTACAATTCTAAAATAGATTTCTTTTGTGAGGCACATTGGAGAATGCCTTTCAAGAGTCAACAATTTACAACAAAAAAAATGTCTATACTACTGGCAAAGTATTACATTTTTGGGCTTTTTATTAATGCGTTAATGGGTAATACTTTAAAATAATGTTATGTACATTAGTTAATGCAATAGCTAATAACAATTAAAGACCGATTTACAGCATTTGATCAATCCCAATCAATTTATTAATTCCACTTCCCCATGTTTATTTTTCTTAACATTTTTCATTTGTTATTTTTAAAAGCGTTTTGGTTTAATTAATTTATTGTTTTATGACCAAACATGCATTAATTTATGTTAACTAATTAAACATTATTGTAAAGTATTGTCAATTAAAGGTATTCTTCATTAGTGGGAGTGAGCTGCCCTTCTCATTTCTCTTCATGTTGGCTGAAGTATTGAAGCTAATACACCAATGTATTCTACTCATCAGGAAGTGTTTTCATTTCAAAACTATACAAACGTGTGTTTTCATTTGGTGCATCTTTCTGGTAACTTGCTGATTTCCTTTGTCCAGTAGATGTTTCTTTATCCAGCTCTGAGCGATGGTGATGGTGCTGAACCGTGTGTTGGTATGAGGAACTCTGCCCCAAGTGCTGGTTCTCTTGTTGGTAGAACTTCTAAAAGATGTTTGCTAGGTGTTTCATGGTTGCTCTTGAGCAAATCTGTTTGTAGATGGTTTTTATTTTTCTGAGTATACTCAATTGTTAATTTTTTTGGACATTTAAACCTAGCTGAATGTGAAAGGTTGTATATAGTGTTGTTTGGAACAGTCCTCAAAAATTGTAATCAATGCCAAGATGGCATGTTATGTGGACTTTAGATTTTATTTTATTTTTTGACTTCATCTTCCTGACAAAGTTTGATTTTACAGTTAATCAAACTCTTGTTGTCTTGTATTGTCCGTTTTTAGAGGCACACAATTCAACCTCTGTAGCATCTACAAAGTTCTGCAAAGATTTAAAGAACAAAAAGATGTCCTCATAATGGAGTAATTATGGCTGACGTGCAGAGCAGACACAGTGAATTTTCAATGGGATATAATTGTAATTTTTGCACATATATAGCCTGTTATGTCAGTAATGTATAACATCTTCTGTAACGTTTAACACTGACCGGTTTAGTCTTTGCTGAACTGGGTTGGAATGGGATGATTATATTGAAAACTATCTAACATCTATTTAACCAAGACCTTTATTTCCTCCAAAGTGCAATATATGAATACTTGTGTGCGTGTGTGTGTGAGTATTTATTGTATTATGTAGACGGTGTCATTGCGAACTGCAATATTAATGTTGTCTCTCTTGTGAACTCAGATGTGTCTTGCAGTACAATGTAGCCACAAATATATAATCTTTTAGAACGCTTTGCACTCTTCCCCTAGTGCCCATTTCCTGCCCTTTGTATGCAAAAATTCTGTTTGAAAATAAATTGTATTCAGAATGTTGTTAATTTTTGGACTGTGAAAAAGTTGCCCATTTCATGTTTTACTTCAAACTATAACATGAACTGTGCTTATCTATCTATCATTCTATCTATCGTTCTATCGATCGTTCGTGTCTGGTTTAAAGTTTTACCTGGTGGTGATGACTGCAGAAATTTTAATAAGGTGGTGAGGTGGTATATATATATATATATATATATATATGTAGATTCAAAATGATCTGACTGGTTGGTTTTACTAATTTTAAGAAATATAAACTAAATTTGTATTTGAGATGAGCTGTTCTTAATCTTAATGCAAAATTTAGTATTTAAAGTGGCATGAAACCCAATTGTTCAGCACAGAATATTGTATGTTGCATTTGTTTTCTGTAACATTAGACTTAATTTTATTTTATACAAAATATACTACTACTTTTTTTTTTTTTTCAAATTCTGTCTAATATGACCAGTTTCCGAAGTTACAAAGTTAGTTACCATAGGTTCACTCCCACACTACAGAGAGAAAAAAACACTGGCGAGGTATTTTTGTTTCCAGTCATCCTGCTCCATTAATCAGTAATACATTTTGAGATGAGACAATGATAAAATTGTTCTTGCAGCTTGCCACAAAACATGTTTTAAAAGAAGTTTCATAAACGTGTATACATGGCTGTATTTTCTTTATTGCTTTAGAAAGAAGTCTCCACCAAAGCTGCATTCATTTGATCAAAGATATAGTAACAACTGTTATGTTGTGAAATCTTTTTACAATTTAAAATAACGGTTTTTAATCTACTCAGTTTTTTAAATAAAAGTTTTGTTCATGTGATGATAAAGCTGAATTCTCTGCATCATTACTTCAGTCTTCAGTGTCACATGATCCTTCAGAAATCATTATAATATGCTGATTTGATAAAGAAACATTTCTAATGTCAATGTTAAAATGGTTGTGCTACTTACTATTTTTGTGGAAACATGATGCAAAATTCAAAAGAACAGCAATTATTTGAAATAGAAATGTTATTTGTTAATTGCTAATTATACATGTCTTTACAGTGACTGGTTATATTTAATGCATTCTTGAGTTTTTTTTTTTTTTATTATTATTAAAAATCTTACTGACCTCAAACTTGTGAACATTGGTGTATTTTTACAGCATTTAAAATCTTTAAAATGTTTACTGTTTATGATTGTTTACAGTGTATTAATGTTAACAGGTACAGCTTGCTTTTAAAATGTACAGTATTTGTAATTGTTGAAATTAAAATGTACTAAGGTTTAATAAATGCTGTAGAAGTAATGTTCACTGTTAGTTCAGGTTCACCAATGTTAGTAAACTTTGAAGTGTTACCAGTTTTTATAAAGATTCCTGCAAAGATCAGAACTACTCTAACGATAAATGTCGTGGGAAGAAAGATGCCACTTTTTCAGTACTACAGTTTTTTTTTTTTTGCTTTGCTATCCTTTGATTTCCATCCTTTGGAGTTCTCACTGTAATCCTTTTTCTTGCTCAGATTTCAAGAAACCTGTGAAAGCATCTTTCTGTGTCACTGTCTGGCAGGTGATGCTGGAGTTTCCTGCTGACATCTTACACCACAGCGGCCCCACTTGCACAGCAACAGTCTGGAATGGCAAAATAAAGTTCAAATTTCATGTGGTATTTAATCTGTACATGCCATTATTGTAGTTCTCGGTTCACTGCGCTGTTTGACAGGTTATGTGAAACAGGTCCTATTGTTGTGATGTTTGTTTGGTTTGAAGTTTGAAAACCTGCCAATGACTTGCAATGTTCTGCATCTAAAATGCAAACAACATTTGCACTTTACTGTTTGCATTCTGCGTAGTGGTTGGTTTTGTTGGATGTTAATCATTCTTGCTCTCATTGGCATGACATATAACAATGACAGAGCTGCTCTCATTTGCCCTTTCATTTACACAAAACCAAAAACAAAACCTAAAATGACCTAAATACTAAACATTTGTCTTTTGTTGCATTGCAACACTAGTTTTTCTGATTGCAACACTTTGCATGACAGAAATGAAATACCCCAAAATTCAGTAGGCACAACAGTCCTCTAATGTTAAAATGTTGCGGGTTTAAATTGAAATGTTTTATTGACAAACGTGTTGCAATCCACTGGTTGTTCGGTATTTCAACAGCATTGTGCATATGAGCCATCCTGCACATCTCAGGATCAAAATGATTCTCTGAATTTTCCAACCTAGTGTGAATATAGAGCTGAATAAGTGGATTTTGTGGAAGTTTGTGTTGATGGAGTTGGCAGCTGTCCTCATTAGGACCTCATTGTTAGAAAGTGAGAGTTGTTTCACCTGTAAATACTTTTTTTTTACACGCATCATGTTGTTGTTCCTAATCACTTTGAATGGCTTTCTTCCTTTAAAAATAAATATATATATATATATATATATATATATATATATTCCATATGACTTGAATGAAGAGTATATATAGTGCGTGCACAATTATTATGCAAGTTGATATTCTGTTTGTTTGTTTTTTTTTCCCCAAGCTAATTTTACCAATTCCAAACCACATCAATTTTAATAACTAATATTAATTTTGCATTTAATCATTAATAAGTGATATACAATTGTTAACAAGGTCTGGAAGTGAAAAAATGCTGTATACTCAGGTGTGGAAAATGATTAGGTTTTCTTTTAGAGGTAAAATGTACCAAAAAAATGCAGAATCCAAAAAAATTTAATAAAATCTCTAAAGTAGATGTCATTGGTTTTTGTGAATATCTTGTTAATTCAATGCAAGTGTGAAATTGTATGTCCTTTTTGGAGCTTGGCAGCCACTGGTCACAATTTACTTTCATTGTATGTTGAAAGGGCAGCTTTTTATATTTCTTTTTTTTTTTTTTTCAAAATGCAATCAGACATTATAGCTATGATATCCCACTAAACCAATATGATGTTGCTTAATTGCGAAAGTGGATTAAACCAGCATTTTTTTCTCTCTTTCTCTCTCTGTGTGTGAGGGAGTTGGGAGTGTCTGTCTTTCTTTTTCTTTCTCTGTTCTTAAAACATGAATAAAAGAATCTTGATCAGCCAGTCACAATCATTTATAACTGACAAGTACACTTCTGTCATTATGCTGAAAGTTGCTTTGCAGCATTTTTGACCAGGAGTTAGTTTGTAATAAGAGCTTGGCCTGTATCCGTACTTAGTTCTTGAGGTTTTTCTTTATATATATATATATATATTGTGAATAAGTACTATCTAAAGATAATTTCCCAATAAAGTCCCAATTCATGTACTAAGCATAAATATTTAAAAAATAAATAAATAAATAATCAAAAAGAAAAGGTACATTTTAAATACCTATATGCACTTAATGAACCAGATGAAAAAAAAAAAAAAAAAAAAGCATGACAAAATAATCTTATAAAAGTCATAAACTATATGGTTGAGTACATAGGGCATAATAGCATAATGGTATTTGGGAAATATGTCTAAAGCAAAGCTATACATGCATACAAGGAAGTAAAACCATTAAATGGCAGGTCGATGACACATAACATGCCATGTATTGAATAAATGTACAAACTGGTTTAAGGCTGAGTTTGAGAGTCCGCCCAACTTTATCGATAATATGTAAGATTGAGATGTGTCGTTCAGCATCACTGTGCTCTGGTTGAACTGTTGGAGAGAGAATCACCCTTGATTTGCTCTGCAGCAGCATTTCATCTCAGGTGAAATTACTTTTTCATTCATACCATCTGACTCTATACTTTAAATAAAATGCTTTTGTTATGCATATTAGTTGTTTTGTGTTTTTTATTTTAACTTATTTTGTCTACATGAACATTTTAATCATCCAGAATGGATGTAATCACAGGGATTGTGGAATACCAATTGCAACTTTTATAAAAATACACAACAAAGCTGTTTAATAGAGAAGTACAAAAAATGAAGGTTGTTGGCATATTGTGGCTTGTATTATATTTGGTATGTGTAATTTATTGTGTTGTAATGTGATGTACTGGCCATACTGGTCAATAAAGCCTATATTCTTTTATTTTCGATAGAGATAGAGGTGACATTTTCTCTGAACGAATGTCACTCTTCTGAGCGACTTCGTTAATTGTGTTACTAATTGATCTTGGTGACTTGTCATGCAAGTCAGTTGCAATCACGTATCCACAAAAAAAAAAAAAAAAAAAAAAAAATGTAAACCCAATTTTATTTGTGAAATGTTCTCATTGAAAAGTGAAAAGTTTTATTTCCTAAAAATTCCACTTGTTTTAATATTTTGCTATAAAATGCAAATATATGTACACATTTGATTTATCTTGAGTGTCCGAATGCTCCAAATCCTATTTAATATGCATATCTTGTTTGTTTGTATGTTATGTAGTTATGTACATAAATGCATAAATATGTGCATATTTATTTACTTACGCACATTGTTCTTAACAGATCACTTTGACACATTGGCGTCTCCAGAAGCAGTCTGCCACAATGAGGTTTCTAATCTCATTGTGTGTGCCACTACTCCTGTTGCTTAACGGTAAGAGTTTTATTAAAATAGGGTCCACTTTATCATGATTTATAATGATCCTTAATTTATTCTTCCAGTTCCTTACTTTTAATAATAATGTAAAATATGTGTTCCAAACATTTTGCCATAATTTGCTGCTTTTTAGCAATCTGCATTTGCACTGCAACAAATAAAAATGTATATGTCAAACTTAGTTAAAAAGGCCTCTCAAATGTGTTTGGAATGTAAAACTTTAATGCACTGCACGCCTCAAAGAAATCATAAAAGATCATTAGTTCTCAGAATATCTTCATCTAGAAAAGCTTAACGCTGTCCCCACACGAATCATTCTAATATGCTGATTTGCTGCTCAGGAAACATTTATTTTTGTCAGTGTTGGAAACTATTCTGCTGCTTAATATTTTTGTGGAATCGATGATGATTTTTTTTTTTTTTTTACAAGATTGATGAACAAAAGAGCAGCATTTATTGTTTGTATCATTATGAACATCTTTTCTGTCACTTTTTTTTATTTAATGCATCCTTGCTAAGTAAAAGCATCAATTTCTTTAAAAAAAAAAATCCATCTGACAAAAGGGGGCGCTATTGCAATCTATTTTGCTTATAATAAACTGAAACTAACGCGAAGGAGAGAGGGCTCGTGATGGCAAGCAAAAAAACATGAAGATAAAGACGGTTAGGAGAAGCTAAAAGGAAAAAAAGCGAACAGTTACATCAGGTTACCTTTGTCCGTCTCTCTCACTATCATTTAGCCTATAACACTGTAGTAAAATCCCAGGACAACCCTAGTCCGAGCGTCCACTCAGTGTTGCCAATTTGGGGATTTTGTCGCCAAATTTAGCTACTTTCTCATTGTTGCTGCGACTTGTACTGATTTTTTGGGACAAGGAGCTATTTTAGCTATATTTAAATAAAAATAGCGATTTTTGGAGATTTTTAATTTTTTACTTGGCCACACCTTAGGCCCGTGACCTCTCACGTTTGCTCTCAATCATGCCAATAGGTGCGTTCGACTTTAAGCGACGCTGCGCAGAATGGTCAGTGACATCAAAGTACCGCGAGAGCGATTTGAATGCATAGGATCCGTCTGCTCTCATATCGCTCTCGCGGTACTTTGATGTCACTGACCATTCTGCGCAGCGCCGCTTAAAGTGGAACGCGCCTAATGAGTCTGCTACGCAGTGAACACACATCAGTACATCTGCCATTCAGACATGATAACACACAGCACCATTTCATTATAAGCATCAAGATGGTGGAGAAAAAATATGATTACATCAGTGCATGAACATCTTGTTTTAACCACAGACACAAAAGTTATGCCACAATTCATGCACAATCATGTCAGCCAGATACTGAGAGACACAGTGCATCATCGTGTCATGTGTGCTGCGATGCAGTATTTTGCACTTACTTTGTAGTAATAGAAAAGAAAAAAGAAAAGAAAGTGACCCATACTTGGAATTTGTGATTCAGAATTTACTGATTCAAATGCGTCCAGTAGAGTTACAAGTAGACCTAAGCATTTCCTCATTTCACTTCAGATTTTTTTTGTTATAGGCCTACTTCATCTTTTGTTATTTTTTATACTGTCATCATTTGTAAAGTAGATATATATTTACTTTCCTTTACCTTTACCAAATTTACCTGTATTTACTTTCTTTTCATATTTGGCGACTTTTTTTGAAAAATGGAGACTTTTGAGGGTGGTTCTAGAGATTTTCTGAGGGAGGGGTTTGGCAACACTGCGTCCACTGCTATTTATCACTCCACATATATATTCCATTCATTCATAAAGAGACAGCAGCGACGGGTTACACTCAGGGGCGCGGGAAGTGGGGGTGCTGAGGGTGCTGCAGCACCCCCTGTTTTTTTTTCCGTGGGCAACTGTTTAATTGTTGGGAATATTAAAAAACAAAAATCAGAGTGTCTATTTAAGTGCAAATAGCCATGTTGTTGGCAGAGGCTATTTACACTAATTCCACCCACAAACGTATGATTGGGATAGTCAAATTTGCAAAAGACGATCATCAATCGTTAGATTCAGTGGCGCAGATGTTAAAGCATATGTTACCGTTCTTTTGACGCGATCGACCGGGGTTCGAATCTGCCTTTTGGCGAACTTTTTTTTTTCTCCTTTTTACATTTCAAATCACAACAGAAAAGCATTTATTTTTATCGGGTAGGGTTAGGGTAGGTGTAGGGAGAGCTTTTGTCCCAATAAGGTGGCATCCATTTAATAATTTGAAATAAAATTAAAAAATTACCCTCAATAAGTTATTGCATACTATTTTATAATGTATTACAATGCAGAGGTGCAGATAATTGCCACTATTTGCAATAAGTAATGTTTTTCTCTAAAAATGTTTTTCGCCACAATTAATCATACCCTTTTATTCAATATTTGCAATAAGTAATTAGCAGGATCCTGCTATTTTAACATAGAATAAATAGAATCTAAAGCTATTTGCACTGTGTAAATAGCATATCACTAAAGAATACTGCAATTTTCACTTAGTGTAAATAGCCTCTATCGCAACACACCAACAACCCCCTGCCCCGCCCCGCGCGCGCGTACAGCACCCCCTACCTAAAATATCTTCCCGCGCCCCTGGTTACACTTGAAAGATATTAACTTAGAAAATAGAGTAAATGAAGTAGCCTATGAGGTGAATGCTCTGATTAACAAGACACACACACACACACACACACACAGATAAATGAATACTGAAGAATTAATTCTGTAGTTTCAGGTTTCTAGATTTTATGTTTATTCTTGTGTCATATACATTTTTGCTTTCTGCTCTTTTTATGTAGATTTCAAGTATATAAGTTTATATAGCTAATAATACATGTATTTCAATCCCCTGCTGAAAAAACAACAACAATAGGCAAGGCAAGGCAAGTTTATTTATATAGCACATTTCATACACAATGGTAATTCAAAGTGCTTTACATAAAAGGAAGTGAAATAGTCATTAAAAATAATAAGAAATTAAAAATAATAAAAATCACAACAATAAAAACAAAGTGATTTAAAAATTGATTGATCAGCAGGGTCACCATGGGTTTTGGGATGTTATTTGCCATAAATGCTATACATTGATTGCTGTAATATTGTGAGATAGTAGCGGCTGTTTGTAGTTGTGGTGGCCCTATTTGGGAGAAAATGCAGGGCCATTTTTTCCTCCCAGTCCGTCCCTGTTTATAACTTCCAGAAGAACACTCAGCACAGATCAAACTAACTCAGTATATGAACACTGCTCTCACACATTGCTCTTTCATTAACAACCCTTTTCTTCATGACAGTTGTTTTCAGCAGCAATGATCCTTGTAACAACTATGAATCTCTGGATCATCCCTGGAGAGCCACAGATGAAGCTGGATTTTACATTTGTGATGAATATTTTGACTGGAATGGCTGGTATCGACTTTTCTACAATGGAATGGACATCCGAATGCCAGAGAGCTGTGTTAATGCAGGCAGCTGTAACACAGATTACAGTCTGTGGCTCAATGGTTCTCACCCTCAGATTGAGGATGGAGAGGTGATCATGGAGGTCTGTGCAAGCACGTTGTATGACTGCTGCTATTTCCAATCAACACCCATCAGAGTCAAAGCTTGCCCAGGCAATTACTATGTCTATGAACTTGTGAATCAACTGTATGGGTGTTCAGGATACTGCACAGGTACTGTTTTTCTAGCTTTTCAATACTTGTTTTTTTTATTTTATTTCTTAAAAAAAAATAGTTTACAAATTTAATTAAAAGTGATTTTTTATTATTATTATTATTTTTTTTCTTTTTAGATATCAGCACAATATCCCTGACAACTTCCACTTCAAGTCCATCTACATTAAGTGGATCCAGCCTTTCCATGTGTAGGTTTCTAAACTCTATTAAATAATGAAACACAGACATTGAAATTTGACCGTTTTTTATTTTTTATTTGTTTTTAAACTGTCGTTTACTCACCCTCATGTCATTCTAAAACACATTTCTTTGTTCTGTGGAATATCAAATAAATTTTGAAAAATGTTGTTAACCAAACCGTTTTACATTGTATTATCAAAAACACTGAGGTGTATCTCAAAATATTTTTTATGTTCCACAGAATTAGAAACTTCATGGTTAAAAAATTGTTCTAACTCTAACAGGTTAGAGAAGTCCAGACCACAACTATGGCGATAATGACAATGATGCAGAGGAATGATTTCATAATGTAGAAATTTTTTCCCCCACTCAGCTGATGAACATTGGCAGCCCATCAAAATTCATTAGAAGTTTGCGCTGCAGTTATGTTATACACACACACATATTTAATATATATTAGTGCTGTCAAACGATTAATCGCATCCAAAATAAGTTTTGTTTACATAATATACAGTATGTATATTATACAGTATACATAATATACATAATATGTATATTATGTAATATAATATACATATCACAGCCATATCACCCTGCAGCCCAAGACTGGTTGCCCACTGAAGCTAAGCAGGGTTGAGACTGGTCAGTACCTGAATGGGAGACCTCCTGGGAAAAACTAGGGGGGTCCTAATGCCCCAGTATAGTGACACAAAAAGCACCGTCTTTTGGATGAGATGTTAAAACCGAGGTCCTGTGTACAGCAATATAAATGCATCATTCATTCATTCATTCATGTGTACTTTGTATATTTATTATGTATATATAAATACACACACATGCATGTATATTTTTCAGAAATTTTTTATTTTATATATATTAAATATATTTATTTATAATATAAATCATATGAATATAAATATAGACATGTAAACATGTAAATATTTTCAAAATATATACTGTATGTGTGCAGCGATGGGCAGTATTTCTGATAAATGTATTTAAAATACGTATTTGAAATACAAAATACTATTTTGTATTTAAATACCTTTGAAAAAAATCTAATGTATTTTGTATTTAAATACATTTAAGCTTAGTATTTTTGTATTTTCAAAATACATAAAACACTTTTTGCCAGTCAACCTCTTTATTATGTAGTTGATTTCCTGTGTCAACTAGTTCAGACATACAAGTACAAGTCCATCTAGATTTGGGTGAGTGAATTTTCATGATTCCTACAAGGAAATAAGGAATAATGCTGACTTCATGTGCGGAAATTCCCTACTTCCCACTTCTGAAGTTGTGATTATGAGCTTGTCACTTTCAAGTGCTTTCCTGATGGAAAGAATCATGGAGGACCCCATGTTCCTTGGGGAAATTTTATTAAAGCCTAAATCTTTTGAAGATATTTAATTTTGAGTAAAATGTCCCATTTGTTGACAAGATGAGTTAATAAAAGTGCAGTATGCTGTGAAAGAGAACTCAAGAATTCAGTAGGCCTACTCGCATTCTGAAAGGCAGCTTACTGTGTGCGTGCCCCGAGACAAACTATATATAATGGTAATGATAAAGATATAGGATCCCTTTACATTAAGTGGCCTTAACTACTATGTACTTACATTTAAATTAATAATTTGATACAATGAACATTTACATACATGTTTTTACATACACCGTGTGCAGAATTATTAGGTAAGTTGATATTCTGGTCATATTTTTTTGCCAAGAAAATTTGACCAATTCCAAACCACATCAATCTTAATAACTACTATTGATTTTGTATTTAATCATTTCTAAGTTATATATAATTGTCCATGAAGGCTGAAAGTCAAAAACGCCTTATTTCAGGTGTGCTGAATTATTAGGCAGGTTTTCTTTTACAGATAAAATTAGCCAAACAAAGAGATTGAACTCAGAGTAAAAGTTAAAAAAAAAAAAAAAAAAATAATAATACTAATTAAATGCCCATGAGAAGGATGCAATACTAATTCAATAATAGAATTAGCAAAGTTAAGGCATGACCATTGGGCAGTGAAATGCTCATTGGGCCAGCAGGGTCAGAAAAAACAGGTGGAGAAGAAAAGACACGTTAACTGCACAAGAATTAAGGTGAAGAATTAGGTGTGAAACCATCAGGAATCATTTAGTCTCCAGCGCCACCATTTTCCAGAACTGTCAGGTTCTCAGAGACCTTGCTTGGGTAAAAAATGCTAAAAAAATAACCCTCACTTGATAAGAATAACATTCTGAAGTGTTGTGAAATACATGAAGACTGATTTTTGTATAGGCTTTATGGACAGATAAGTTGAGAGTGACTCTTGAAGGACCAGCATCACATCTTCTTGTACCACTGTTTGAAGAATTTATCTTCCAGAATCTGGCAGTAAGTTTTAGGAGCTCATTTTAGTCAATCTCTGCAAGACAGACTTTTTAGGATAGGAGATCCTCCTAAAACTTACTGCCAGATTCTGGAAGATAAATTCTTCAAACAGTGGTACAAGAAGTGGTACAAGAGACTCCAGGAAGGTTGCAGTTCTGGAAAATGGTGGCGCTGGAGACTAAATGATTCCTGATGGTTTCACACCTAATTCTTCACCTTAATTCTTGTGCAGTTAACGTTTCTTTTCTTCTCCACCTGTTTTTTCTGACCCTGCTGACCCAATGAGCATTTCACTGCCCAATGGTCATGCCTTAACTTTGCTAATTCTATTATTGAATTAGTATTGCATCCTTCTCATGGGCATTTAATTAGGGTCCAAGCCAGAATGGCGCAGGGCCCTCTTGTTTCCTTCAGGATTATTATTATTTTTATTTTATTTTTATTTTTTTTCGACTATCCGGGAGTTTTTGGGGGCCTTAACGTGCTCAAAATCTCTTTAAAATTTGCACACACGTTGGAATCTGCGGTTGATATCTCGAACGTTTTGCCCGTGGCGAGGTGATGAATTATGGCGAAAAATGAGAGACACGAAATGTCTAATAACATCCACATACATTGTCTGATATTGATCAAACGTCAAGGGTTTGTTCGATGTACAATGCCGATCGAATAGATGTGACTATTATGAGATAAAGTTATAGCGCCACCAACTGGCAGCAGGAAATGTGTCCATTTCAAAATGCTTTGAATTCAGCATCTTATTTTTACCCGATTTGCTTCAAACTTCATCAGAATAATGACAAAACACGGCCGATGTAAAACTGTGAAGGGAATATTGATATCTAAAATATTGTTGCCATGGTAATATGTCAAAGTTGAATATTTTTTTTTGGTTATTTTGAGGCAGATAACACGCTTAGAATTCCGCGAAACTCGATAGACATATCCGTATTAATGATAGTTAGACACCGGAAAAACTACAGACGCCAAACTCGGTACATAAATTGTTCTTATTAAGCCGGACAACTTTCTAATTTACAGTCATTAGCCACGACCGACAGGAAGTCGGCTATTTTTATTTGAATGTTTGTTTTTGAAGAAAACGGGCTGTAAATAAATTCATACTCCTCCAAGCAGAAACAAGTAGTTCACACCAAACTTTGTCAACATGATGCCAATATACTGAAGATTTTAAATTGCGGACGGATTTAGGATATCTCGAACGGTGTGGCAATGGTGATTTTTTAAAGTAACAGTAAAACAAATAGCAGTAATTTTCTTATATCTTTAAAGTGCAGTTTCCAAACACTTCAAAACTTTTTACATAAATATAACAAGTCATTCTGAGGAAACATGCTTAGTTTCAAAAATGTATCATGCTCAGGGGTCACAAAACAATTAAAACTATAACTGAAATTGGTTTAAAGGTGAAGAGTGTAATACCAAGGATGACCACCAGATGGAGGCATGCCCTTATTTTTCATGAGCTGCCTGTCTTTGTATCAGAATGAAAAAGAATGCATAGAATCAGCTGAAATGCTCTGTATTCTCAGTATCTTTACACACACACACACACACACACACACACACACACACACACACACACACACACACACATATATATATATATATATATAATTTTTTTTTTAATAGTTATAGAATATTAAAAGTATTTGTAACAATTTACATTAAGGTCTCTTTGGTTAACATAAGTTATTACATTAATTAACATGAACTAAAAAGGAACAATATAATTTAAAATCATGTATCAATCTTATTTAATGTTTGTTAATACCAAGAGTGTAATACCAAGGATGACCACCAGATGAAGGCATATCATTAAATTTCAAGAGCTGCCTGTATGTCTATCAGAATGAAAAGTAATGCATAGAATCAGCTGAAATGTTCTGTACTGTCAATATACTTTTATATATATATATATATATATATATATATATATATATATTTTTTATAGTGATAGAATATAACAGAATAGAATAGAATAGAATAGAATATTAAAAGTATTGGTAACAATTTACATTAAGGTCTCTTTGGTTAACATAAGTTATTACATTAATTAACATGAACTAAAAGGAACAATATATTTTAGAATCATTTATTAATCTTATTTAATGTTAGTTAATACTAAAATTAAAAATATTAATTTTATGTTAATTCACAGAACATAAACTAATGTTAAGATACAACTTTAAATTTTAATAATGTATTAATACATTTTAACTTAACATTAATTAACATTAATATATGTTATATAATTATTGTTCATGCTAACTGGTATAGTTCAATAATATAGTTTTTAACACAAGTTAATTCAAAACTAACAAACTAAGTATGAACAACATATGTTTTACTATATTTTTGTGTTAGTAAAAAATTATTTATGTTAGTTCAAGGTACAGTAACTGATATACATTAACAAGAAATTGTAATTAACAATGTAGTAGTCAATTGTGAACATATCATTAACCAAGATTCATGAATGCTATAAAATTATTGTTCATGCTAACTTCATGTTAACTTATATAATGTTAAAAAATAAAAACCTATTTAAAAGTGTTACAAAAGATTTACATTGTTCTTTATGTGTGAGTTTGTGTGAGAGAGAAAGAGAGAATAGAGAGAGACTAACATTAATAAAATCTAATAACTGAATTTTACTAATTTTAATAACTGAAACCTTATTGAAAGTGTTACCAAAATTGTATATATTGTTGTGTGTATGTGTCTGTGTGTGTGTGTCTCAATGTCTTAATAGTTTTGATTAACCCTTTCATTGCTGTATCCATCAAAACCAGACTGCTAGAGGGTTACTGTAATGCATGCGCCCGCTGGGCACAGTTTTCCTGATGCCACCGGCGTGGCGATTGCACTGACGGCTTGGGCCCGCCATCGCTGCTTGCAGCTATATTTATTATTATTATTTTATTTATTTTTTTTACTTTTACTCTGAGTTCAATCTCTTTGTTTGGCTAATTTTATCTGTAAAAGAAAACCTGCCTAATAATTCAGCACACCTGAAATAAGGAGTTTTTGACTTTCAGCCTTCATGGACAATTATATATAACTTAGAAATGATTAAATACAAAATCAATAGTAGTTATTAAGATTGATGTGGTTTGGAATTGGTAAAATGTTCTTGGCAAAAAAAATACGACCAGAATATCAACTTGCCTAATAATTCTGCACACAGTGTACTTATGTTTTTTTTTTAAATACCTGCATGTAATAACATCTGTAACTAATTTCTGTAATTACATTTATTATTACATTTTTGACCCATCCCCACTGATGATACACAGAGAAACTTTTTAACAATGTTGCCATCAACAGGCAACCAGGTGAGACAGAGGGCCCACGGCCGATCTAAAGTTATCCAGATAGAAATTTGTTACCCATTCTCAATGGGAAAGTGCCCAAACAACATTGCTCAAAAAAGTTGCTCAGCAAAATTGCTAAAACATTTGCCCCATGTATCATCAGCTTTACACCTTAATCTACCCTTAAACCTACCCAGACCACCAAACCTGTCCCTAACCTTACCTGTATCCCACCTCAATAGCAGCAGAAGTGTTTTGCAATACAATATGAACACAATAAGTAAATTGTACTTATTTTTTGAAGTACATAGTAGTTAAGTCAACTTAATATAAGGTAATATAAAGTCCACACCACAACTATAACAATAACGGCACAAAAAACATGTTATTGTCCAGATCACTTTCAGAGCATTTTTTTTTTTTTACTACTGATGAATGATAAAAAACATTGACAGCCAATCAAAATCAATCCTGTGTTATAGAGCTCAAGCATTTACAGTGACAGATCACATAACTGCAGCAGCACATGCTTAGGATTCGCTAATAAAGTTGTCTTTATAATTATCATTCTTGGTGCGAACAAGTCTTAATAGTGGTACTTCACTGGATGCCAGTTTTCAAATGTATTTTATGTATTTTCAAAATACAAAATACTTTATTTGTATTTAAATACATTTTTGCAGGCAGTATTTTGTATTTTTATTTTAAATACTTTTTCATGTATTTATGCCCATCTCTGTATGTGTGTATATTTATATATACATATTAAATATACACAGAACACACACGTATATTATTCAAACAAAAACTTTTATTTTGTATGCGATTAATCGTTTGACAGCACTAATATATATCTGTGTGTGTGTTTATATTTATATTTAATGTATATAGACGTTGCTATTTGTGACTGAAAACACGCTACAACAGCCCACTAGTGTGTACATGTAAGGACCTTTCACTGACTCCAAAACAAAATGTCAGGGTTTGAAAAGACATACGACTTCTTTCTTTTGGTCTCATCAGCTGCCATTGACACAGATTATGACCCATGCCACAACTACAAAATTCTTGATGATTACTGGAGAAGCACACTCAATTATTGGTATCAATATGGATATATGTCCGGAAACGATGACACTCTAGTTGAATGGCATGGCTGGTATCGACTCTTCATTAATGGATCGGGTGCTGAGATGCCTGAGTGGTGTTTCAGTTATATGTCATGTGGAGGTTATAGTTCTCTGTGGCTTGGTGGCCCTCATCCTGAGATAGAAGAAGGAGTTGTTACTCGTGAAGTCTACGGCTCTATTAATGACCAGTGCAGTTACTACAGATCTGACCCAATCCAAGTCAAAGCTTGTCCTGGAAATTACTATGTCTACAAGCTTACAAGTCCAAAGCCATCGATCCCAGCGCCTGTATATTGTACAGGTACAGTTATTCTCCTTCATCACTTACAGTATTATAGTCACCTTTCATATGAAACCTAATCCACAATACCTATAATACGCTCTTTATGTTTTCACTATAGTTCCTTTCAACACTCCAAATACTGATCCCTGCTATAACTATGCCAGTCTGGATGACCCTTGGCGAGCCACTGACAATTATTATATCACTTATATGTGTGATTATAATGTCAACTGGAACGGCTGGTACAGGCTCTTCTACTATGGTCAGAGTGTCCAGATGCCAGAGTCATGTGTTAGTTCTGGCATGTGTGGCACAGACAAACCACTGTGGCTCAACGACCCTCACCCACAGCTGGAAGATGGAGTGGTCACACGACAAGTCTGCGGTTCCACATGGAATGACTGCTGTGGTTACAAATCTCATCCAATACAAGTCAAAGCTTGTCCAGGAGACTATTATGTGTATGAGTTTGTCAGGCCGCTATTGTGTTCATCTTACTGTGCAGGTAAACATATAATCATCATGTGCATGCTTTGGTTTGGAGTTTTTATTCTTTTTGGTTATGTTTGAAAATGATGGACTTTGATGTAAAACAAACAAAAACAAAAAAAACTGTTCCCGGTACCAGATGTCTCAAGCCTCAGCAGCCCAACATCTACAACATCACCTACAACAACAGTGGCAGTCATACCCCCAGAATCCATTACTCTGCCTGTCACAAACACAGGTATTGAACTTATAGCTAAAGAACCTTGTGTAATTGGGTTTTATTTTGGGGTAAGCTCATTGGCCGTCAGCTGTTTTTTTTCTTCTAAATAAATAGAAGCTTTACAATTTGCGATGTATAATCAAAGACTTCAGATATAATTGATTGGGGAGTCTGGAAAAGTATTTTTTAATCTCCATTTCTAGGTGGATTCCACACCACAAGAGTAAAATATTTTATATGAATATATATTTTTAAATATGTTTTCACAGCCCTCCACTTTGACCCCTGCGATAGCTACACTGTGCTGGACGATTCTTGGAGATCCACAGACAATCGATATACCTTCAATTTAATGTGTGATGCTTATGTCAGCTGGGTGGGCTGGTATCGTCTCTTCATTCACGGCCAGAGCGTTCAGATGCCAGACACATGTGTTGATCGGCTAAGCTGTGGTACTCATGCCCCACTTTGGCTAAATGGTCCACACCCAAGAATTGAGGATGGAGTGGTGACCCGAGATGTCTGCGGTCACTGGTGGAATGACTGCTGTGGTTTCCAGTCAAATCCTATTAGAGTGAAAGCCTGCCCGGGCAATTACTACGTTTATGAGTTTGTTAGCCCAAGTTTCTGCTATGGGACCTACTGTGCAGGTAAACATATCTGCATTCACCAGTGTTAGTGAAGTGCATTACATGTATGAGTTTGCTTTTTGGCATACTGTTGAGGTAAATACAGCAACATGTGCCTTTTGTACATATGTAATTAATATTTTTAGCTGTTTATTAATTAATAGTCATTTAATTTTGTTTGACAGATGTTAGGAACAATAGCATCAGCATTCCTACTTTCACTCCAGAGACAACTTTGGCTGGTAATGTATTATGCTACAGTATGCCCTCTATTGACTGTTGACGTTTTGACAGGAAATGTCAGGAAGCAATCAGTACAGTCTGTCAACACACCATGTGTTTGTGTTGATAAAACAATGTTTTGAAATTTGCAAATGCAGTACTAGTTTCTTTGCTGGCTTTCATGTACAGCTACACAATATTTATGCATTCATATTTCATTTTACTGAATTAACATGTACTGTAGTGAAATATATTGTAGGTTTACAAAATCTTTACATTAAAACGTTTGTGTGTGTGTTGTTATTTGTAACAGAGGCTTTCCGCATTGACCCCTGCTACAACTACACAGCCCTGGATGATCATTGGAGAGCAACAGACAATCACAATTCATACAATTGTGATGCTAGTGTTAATTGGGATGGCTGGTATCGTCTCTTCATTGCAGGCCAAGATGCTCAGATGCCAGAAACATGTGTTAATCAGTTTAGCTGTGGCACTGTTGCCCCGCTGTGGCTAAATGGTCAGCATCCACAAGTCGAGGATGGAGTGGTCACCCGTCATGTCTGCGGCCACTGGAACAATGACTGCTGCAATTTTGAGTTTAATCCTATGAAAGTTAAAGCCTGTCCAGGAAATTATTATGTGTATGAGTTCATGAACACAGTGTTCTGCTTTGTGGCATACTGCGCAGGTAAATATATTTACATTCAAACTTGTATAAGTGTGTTTTTGTATTTAACTAATATTCATCCAAAACTTTACAGAAGTGACGAATATCGGTTATACAGATGTCACGCCACACACCACCCCAACTGGTAATTTAATGTTCTGTGTCTTCTGACATAATTTTTTTAAACTAACAATAACAAAGAATACTTAAAAAAAAAAAATAAATAAATTAATTAACAATTTGCAAACTAATAATAATAATAACCTTATATATTTTAAGAACTTTTCACTTTCAATATATCACTATCAATATAATTTCATATCATTATCAATATATAGTGGTCAGAATTATCGGCACCCTTGGTAAATATGATCAAAGAAGGCTGTGAAAATTAATCTGCATTGTTAATCCTTTTGATCTTTCATTTAAAAAAAATCACAAAAATCTAACCTTTCATTGGATAATAAGAATTTAAAATGGGGGGAAATATCATCATGAAATAAATGTTTTTCTCCAATACACATTGGCCACAATTAACGGCACCCTTTTATTCAATACCTTTTGAAACATCCATTTGCCAGTTTAACAGCTCTAAATTTTCTCATATAATGCCTGATGAGGTTAGAGAACACCTGACAAGAGATCAGAGACCATTCCTTCATCCAGAATCACTCCAGACCCTTTAGATTCCCAGCTCCATGTTGGTGCTTCTTCTCTTCAGTTCACTCATTTTCTATAGGGTTCAGGTCAGAGGACTGGAATGGCCAGCAGAAGCTTAGTTTTGTGCTCAGTGACCCATTTTTGTGTTGTTTTCGAAGTTTGTGTTTGGATTATTGTACGGTTGGAAGATCTAAACATGGCCCATTATAAGATTTCTAACAGAGTCAGTCACTTATTGATTTTTTTATCGGTTGGTATTTGATAGAATCCATGATGCCATGTGTCTAAACAAGATGTCCAGGACCTCCAGCAGAAATATAGGCCCACAACATAAAAAATACAGCAGTATATTTCATTGTCCACATGGGGTACTTTTTATCCCTGTGTTCACCAAACCCAACTTGAGTGTTTGCTGCTAAAAAGCTAATTTTTTAGTTTCATCTGACCACAGAAGCCAGTCCCATTTGAAGTTCCAGTCGTGTCTGATAACTGAATATGCTGGAGTTTGTTTTTGGATGAGCGAGGAGAATTTTTCTTGGAACCCTCCCAAACAACATGTGCTGATGTAGGTGCTGTTTGACAATTTATTATTTTTTTTTTAAAGGGGTGGTTTACTGCGATTTCACTTTTTTCATTTTAAATAGTGTGTAATGTTGCTGTTGGTGCATGAACAGTATCTGCAAAGTTGCTGCGCTTAAAGTTCAACATAAGCGGAGATATCGTCTTTTAAAAATCAGGAAGTTTAATGCCTACAAAAACGACTCATATGGGACTACAACAAGATACTTCCCGGGTTGCATACGTAAAAAACCCATACATTTGCATCAACCCCTCCCTCCGGAACATGCCAAAGAGGGGGCAAGGCCATGTTCTGCGGCTTTGTCAAAGAGGAAGAGTTATAGTGGAGAGTTGTAGCCATGCCGTCGAAACGGTGTTATTCTCACCCAGCTATCAGGTCTTCTGTGTTCGGGCTTCCTACGGATGCTGTAGTTCGTCAACAATGGTTAAAATTTATGTTTGATTATGTTCCTGACAATTATAATCCAAATTTAGCTCTCTGTGCTGCGCATTTTACGGAAGACAGCTTCCAGAATCTACACGAGTTCAATGCCGGATTCACACAGAAACTATTACTAAAACATGGAGCAGTTCCAACTTTAAAACCAGAGGTAACAGTTGTTGGGCCACAACCTGTAAGTAAGATTTAATAATTTTAAATGTATTTGCATGTATAATTTCAGACGTAATGTTTTAGTTTTATCAAGAACGTAAACAAATGCCAACGCTGGCTTTAGTAGCCAGTTAGTTAAATGCTATTTCGTGTGTCTATGACAAACGCGTACAAACATTTTGGACCCGAATTTGTAATTATGTACTAATTTTGTAAATGTATTTTCCATGTTTTCGCTGTTTGGTTATAGTGGCCAGTTAGTTCGATGCTATTTTGTGTGTATAAGACAAACGTGTACAAACTTAAAAAAATTAAATGTAATCACAACAGCAAACTTCATTCAGAAAGGTTTTGTAAGAGCCGTGCTTGCGGAAGTTCTGCTTGACTCTCTTCATTACCACTTCTGGGTCTGATTCTGGCTCAAACTGTTACGGCAATATTGACACCATTATTTACATTTGACCGGAGCACATGCAACTGTCGCCCGTAAAGGTAATGGGCGTGAAGTTTCCGGACAATGTGCAGTACGCAGTTTAGCCAATCACAACACACCAGCCCAACTAACCAATCTGAGCCCATTGCCCGTTTCTGAGGGAGTGGTTTCAGAGAATCAGGAAGTCAACCGGTCGTTCAAATGACAGAGGAGAAAGCGGCTTACAATAAAGGTGAAATATATGAAAAATAAGGCGTTTTTTAACAAACGAAACACGAAGACATGTTATATTGCACCCCATAAACGCAATCAAGCAAAGAAAAAAAGCAGTAAACCACCCCTTTAATGTTTTCTGACCTGGAGACTCAACTATTTTCTGCAATTCTCCAGCTGTGGTCCTTGGAGAGTCTTTAGCCACTCAAACTCTCCTTCTCACCGTGCATTAGGATGATATAGACACACGTCCTCTTCCAGGCAGTTTCATAACATTTTATGTTGATTGGAAATTCTTAATTATTGCCCTGATGGTGGAAATGGGAATTTTCACTGTTCTAGCTCTTTTCTTAAAGCCACTTCATTAATTTGTGAAGCTCAGTTATCTTTTGCTGCACATCAGAAATATATTCTTTGTTTTTTCCCATTGTGACGGATGATTAAGGGAATTTGGGCTTTGTTTTCCCTCCTATTTATATTTCTGTGAAACAGGAAGCCATGGCTGGATAATTTCATGTTCATAATCACCCTGGAATGCTCAGAATTGTGAATATGAATGGGAATATACTTCAGAGATATTTTACTCATAAGAATTTCTAGGGGTGCCAATAATTGTGTCCAACGTGTATTTGAGAAATAAATAAATAATTTCATAATGATATTTCCCCCCATTTTAAATTCTTATTATCCAATGAAATTGATTTTTGTGAATTTTTTGTAAATAAAAGATCAAAAAGATTAACAATGCAGATTCATTTTCACAGCCTTCTTTGATCATAGTTACCAAGGGTGGCAATAATTCTGACCACTACTGTATATATATGTATAAGTATATATGTATGTGTGTGTGTATGTGTATATATATATGTGTATATATATATATATATATATATATATATATATATATATATGTGTATATCACTTCTTTCATATTTTGTGTCTCAAAAGTCACAACTCCCAGTTCTGACCCATGCTCTGATTATAATATTCTTGATGACGATTGGAGAGACTTGCGCCAGAACAGCCAATCCAGCGACCATGATGACACTGCTGTTGAATGGAATGGTTGGTATCGGCTGTATTTGAATGGAGAAAGTGCTCAGCTGTCTGAGTGGTGTGTGACAAACGCAAGATGTGGTGGTGAAGTTGGACTTTATCTCAATGGTTCTCATCCACAATTTGAGGATGGGGTGGTGACCCGTGAAGTCTTGGGATCTTCAAGTTGGTGGTGGAACTCCAACCACTGTAGCTATTTTAGATCTACCTCCATTCAAGTCAAAGAATGTCCAGGAGATTTTTATGTCTATAAACTTGACAAACCTGATGCGTCAATCCCTAGGCCTACATATTGTGCAGGTACTTGTGTACTGCTTTGTATAGATTACTGTTCATGATTATTCTCTGTGTGGAAAAAAAAAGTATATTTTGGTATAGTTCTACTTTGAATTTCCCTGAATTTCGTATATTCTAAGGAACACAGCAATGAGACTTAAAGTCTTATTTTAATAAGCTGACACTTAACATTTTAAACAGTGATTTCACAAACAGCCTTTTTCTCCATATCAGTTGCATTCAACAGCATCAGTAATGATCCTTGTTACAACTATGAATCTCTGGATCGTCCCTGGAGAGCCACAGATGAAACTGGATTTTACATTTGTGATGAATATTTTGACTGGAACGGCTGGTACAGACTTTTTTACAATGGAGCGAACATCCGAATGCCAGAGAGCTGTGTTAATGCAGGCAGCTGTAACACACAGAACAGTCTGTCGCTCACTGGTCCTCACCCTCAGGTAGAGGATGGAGTAGTGACCATGGAGGTCTGTACAAGAACATGGACGTGGTATTTCAGCTATGATTTGAAGAAAACACCTATCAGAGTTAAAGCTTGCCCAGGAGATTACTATGTTTATGAACTTGTGAATCAACCAGCAAATGGGTGTTCAGGGTATTGTACAGGTAATGTTTTCATATTATTTAATAGCTTCTTTTAACACTTTTATATTTATTTCAGTAATATGTTTCATTTCCTCTTTTTAGATGTCAGCACAATATCTCTGGTTTCCACTACAAGTCCAGCTACCAGTCCTGGATTCAGCATGACTTTGAGTACGTCTCTATAGTGAAAACCTTTAGTCTTTAGTCCACTGGGACTAGTTTAGAAGTAGTCATGAAAAGCATGTTCTTCAAGGCGTTAAGTCATATATGTGACAATGACATTTGCAGTTGAAATGTTAAGTTGATAGTAGAAAATCAGTATCATTTTCTAGATTATAGTTTTCTAGTTTTTTTTAGTGAGTTAGTTTTGTGTCCAGATGTTTAGATGTCCTGGTTCTAGGCCAAAATCTGCCCACTCAAAAGTAGGGGTGTTTAACTAATAAATAGAACAATGAAACAAAGCTTGCTCTTTCCTAATTTTGTTGACATTTCATTTTGTATGTTTTCTCTCTCTGCAATCAACACAGATTATGACCCATGCTATAACTACAACATTCTTGACAATTACTGGAGAAGCACACTCTGGTATATGTCTGGATATGATGACGCTCGTGTTGAATGGGATGGCTGGTATCGATTTTTCATTAATGGATCGAGTGCTCAGATGCCTGAGTGGTGTTTCTATTACATGTCATGTGGAGGTTTTAGCTCTCTGTGGCTTGGTGGCCCTCATCCTCAACCAGAAGATGGAGTTGTTACTCGTGAAGTCTACGGTTCTGTTAATGACCAGTGCAGTTCCTACACATCCAACCCCATCCAAGTCAAAGCTTGTCCTGGAAATTTCTATGTGTACAGACTTTCAAGGCCAAAACCATCAATCCCAGTCCCTGTATATTGTGCAGGTACAGTCATACCATGAATTGTATTGTCACCTTTCATTTAAAAACTACTCTTATAGATTTGTTGATTTTAAATGGATTTAAACATCTTAAATGCATTTACTCTTTATATTTTCACTATAGTGTTATTTAACACTCCAAATACTGATCCCTGCTACGACTACACAAGTCTGGATGACCCTTGGAGAGCCACTGACAATTATTACAACAATTACATGTGTGATTATAATGTCAACTGGAACGGCTGGTACAGGCTCTTCTACTATGGTCAGAGTGTCCAGATGACAGAGTCAAGTGTTGGTTATGGCATGTGTGGTACTCCTCACCCACTGTGGCTCAACGGCCCTCACCCACAGCTGGAAGATGGAGTGGTCACACGACAAGTCTGTGGTTCCACATGGAATGATGGCTGTGGTTACAAATCTCATCCAATACAAGTCAAAGCTTGTCCAGGAAACTATTATGTGTATGAATTTGTCAGGCCAACATTCTGTGCATCTTACTGTGCAGGTAGTTCACATGCTTTGGTCATTAATTTTTCAGGTTAAAAATGATTGACAGTTAGTTAAAAGTATTTTTTTTACTTTTTTTACAGATGTTACAAAACTTGCATCTACAACAACATCTGAAACAACAGTGACAATTCCACCCACAGAACCCAGTACTTTGTCTGTTACAAGCCCAGGTATTTTTTTTTTTTTTTACTGTTTCACTCATGTTCTAGAAATATATATATATATATTTTTTCTAGATAACTTTTTCATGAAATTTATTTTTGCTATTTTATATTGAATGAATTAGTAGTCCAAATTTATGCTCTTGGGTAATAAAATTAGTTATCTATGTACACTATGCTCCAGTCATTTAAAAGAGATGCTCTAGTTTACCATTTTTTTTTTTTAGCTATGTATAAATTCAAACTAGGTACCAGGTAGCTCAACAAGAAAATGTACAAGTTAAGTAGAGAAAAAAGTTTTAATGAAGCTCCATTTGTAGGTAAATTAAAATGAAACAAATATTGACCTAAAAAGAAATGTTTAGTGACTCGGTTTATTTAGCAAATGATCCATTTATATCACTAATGTTTCCACAGCAGAAGCTATTCCTTTTGACCCCTGCTATAACTACACTGTGCTTGATGATTCTTGGCGATCCACTAGCAATCAGCATTCCTCCTCCATAATGTGTGATGCTCATGTCAACTGGGTGGGTTGGTATCGTCTCTTCATTGGTGGCCAGAACGGTCAGATGCCAGACACATGTGTTGATCAGTATAGATGTAGCACTCACGCCCCACTGTGGCTAAATGGTCAACATCCACAAGTCGAGGATGGAGTGGTCACCCGAAATATCTGTGGTCACTGGGGCGATAACTGCTGCTATTTCCAATCCAATCCCATTAAAGTGAAAGCCTGCCCAGGAAATTACTATGTCTATGAGTTTGTTCAACCAAATTTCTGCTCTGGGACCTACTGTGCAGGTAAGCACATTTGCATTTGCACTTAAATTGTATGTTTATTTTTTTAACTATAATTAATCATGCCACAGTACATTGCGGAATGTAATTTGCTTCGTCTTGTACTGATATATTTTTAGGCTGAATGTATAGCCGGATCTTTATGCAATAGGGTTTTGAATCAATTTGCATCTAGGGAAAATTGATGGATAAAATAATTTATAATGGTCAAACCACCATCCCCACATTTAATGACCATACTGGAACAATATGGAAACTTTTTTTAAGAAAAAAAAAACTCCCTTTGTTGTAACTTTTTTTTCTTCTCTTTCTTGTAAAGCCCCAACTCCCAGCTCTGACCCATGCTCTGGTTACAATGTTCTTGATGACAACTGGAGAGACTTGCGCACGAACTTCTACCAATATTATTACAATGATGACAGATATGTTGAATGGAATGGTTGGTATCGGCTGTATTTGAATGGAGAGAGTGCTCAGATGTCTGAGTGGTGTGCGAGTTTTACAGGATGTGGTGGTGAAGTTGGACTTTATCTCAATGGCTCTCATCCAAAACCCGAGGATGGGGTGGTGACCCGTGAAGTCTTGGGGTCGTCGTCTTGGCCGTGGTGGTGGTGGGGGTGGGGGTGGAGCGGCCACCATTGTGGCTATTATAAATCCACCTCCATTGAAATCAAAGCCTGTCCAGGAGATTACTATGTCTATAAACTTGTCAAACCTGACATGTCAATCCCTACACCTACGTACTGTGCAGGTGCAGTTTTAACTTGTGTGTTCTTTATGGATGATTTTAATAATCCCCTATATGAAATATTTACACTTTGTTACAGCTCAACATTGATATACCAATACATTTGTATAATACGTACAGGTAGTAACAATGTTAAACTTTTATATGGGTCATGGATGTTTTAACCATTTAGACTAGACACACACAGCCATGAGATGTCGTTATTATGCATTAAGTTACATAAATGACCCTGTAATACAGCATTTAAACAGCGATTTGACTAACAACCTTTTTTTCCTCCATATCAGTTGCTTTCAACAACATCAGTAATGATCCTTGTAACAACTATGAAACGCTGGATCGTCCCTGGCGAGCCACAAATGAAACTGGACTTTACATTTGTGATGAAAATTTCTCCTGGAATGGCTGGTATCGACTTTTTTACAACGGAATAGACATTCGAATGCAAGAGAGCTGTGTTTCTGGTGGCAGCTGTAACACATACAAAGGTCTGTGGCTCAATGGTCCTCACCCTCAGATTGACGATGGAGTGGTGACAATGGAGGTCTGTGGGGGCATGTATTACGGCTGCTGTGATTATAAATCAACACCCATCAGAGTCAAAGCTTGCCCAGGCGATTACTATGTCTATGAACTTGTAAAGCCACGTTCATTTTATTGTTCAGGATACTGCACAGGTAATATTATTCTGAAGCACTTTTTCATTCAAAACCTTAATATTGTTTGATCAATCTCTTAAAATCCCCTCTTTCAGATGCCAGCAATATATCAACAACTTTTTCCTCTACAAGTCCAGCTACATTTATGGGGTCCAGCATGAGTAGGTTTATTAGAGTCAAAATAACATTTCGTCTTAGTTCAAAGGATAATACACATTAAATCTTGTTTTTAAGACATTTAGTAAAATGTTTGAATATAATTCATTACAGCATTTGTTAAATATATTGTTAGAAGGATATTGGTTTTTAAAAAATAATTGTTCTTCTCGGTTTATAATAAAGAGCTAATGGCATGCAGTACAAAGTAGCTTAGATAGACTTTTGGCATGAACATTGCCTTACTAATTCATTTATTTATTTTTTCAATTTCTGTCTCATCAGCCGCTATTAACACAGATTTTGACCCATGCTATGACTACAACATTCTTGACAACTCATGGAGAAGCACATTCAATTTCTGGTATCAATATGCACATGATGACACTCGTGTTGAATGGGATGGCTGGTATCGACTCTTCATTGATGGATCGAGTGCTCAGATGCCTGAGTGGTGTTTCTATTACATGTCATGTGGAGGTTTTAGTTCTCTGTGGCTTGGTGGCCCTCATCCTGAGATAGAAGATGGAGTGGTTACTCGTGAAGTCTACGGTTCTCATTACGACCAGTGCAGTTACTACAGATCTGACCCAATCCAAGTCAAAGCCTGTCCTGGAAATTATTATGTCTACAAAATTAAAAGGCCAAAGGTATTGATCCCAGCCCCTGCATATTGTGCAGGTACGGTAATTCTCCTACATCTTTTACATACTTAATATGAATTAAATTTTGAGCTTTGATATAAAGACTGCATTTATAGACTTGCTAAAGAATAATGTATTTACAATGAAAAGGATTGATTTGTGTTTGAAGAAATCTTAGCACCTCTTTTACTGTTCCTAAAACAGTTGGTTTCACCACTCCGAGTGCTGACCCTTGCTACAACTACAACAGCCTAGATGAACCCTGGAGAGCCACCATCAGCCCACACTACGATAAATATTATGACTATGGAATATGTGATTATAATTACAACTGGAACGGCTGGTACAGGCTGTTCTACAATGGTCAGAGTGTCCAGATGCCAGAGTCATGTGTTGGTTCTGGCATGTGTGGCACTTCTCACCCACTGTGGCTCAACGGCCCTCACCCACAGCTGGAAGATGGAGTGGTCACTCGGCAAGTCTGTGGTTCAACATGGAATGACTGCTGTGGTTACAAATCTCATCCAATACAAGTCAAAGCTTGTCCAGGAAACTATTTTGTGTATGAATTTGTCAGGCCAACATTCTGTGCATCTTACTGTGCAGGTAGAGCATTACTGTAGTCATATTTTAGTTTTTGAAATGTAAATTTTGTAGTGAAATATATTGTCATGTGGAGGTTTTAGAGTCAATAATTGATTCTTTCATTTAGTGATCTTTGGAGGGTAATCAGAGTTATTGGCTACTCCTGTGCTAAAATGTCAGTGGTCAGCCACATTTTCAGAAACCTCTTTCAAATCTCTTGACCTACAGAAGCAGGATGTTTGTTCCATTTTGTACAGCTGTTATGTCAGAACATGCAAATCTATTAATAGTAGTTGTAGCAGGAGCGGGAGAAGTAGTAGAAGTTAATAGCAGTAGTAATAGTAGTAAACATCCTCAATAATGGCATGCTTTAAAATGACGGTAGTCTTTGGTCCAATATAAATATTACAGTTTTCATGTATTTTTTCTTTACAGAAATTATCATCACAAATACAACAACAAGCTCAAATATTTCCTCAGGTATTTTAACAAAATTAATGTACGAAAATAATTTAATGTGACATCAGATGTTAATAGAACATTCAGTTATTAAGAGCTAATTGGTATACTGCACTGTACATTCAATCTGATCTGATCTGAGTGTTATATGAGGTTTATAACTCTAAAACAGTGTGCCATACAGTACATCATATGTCTGATATATGATGTTGCTGTTGCAGGACCATTTTATCCATTTGGAGCTGGAGACACAGAGAATGATCGCTCTGATGATGGGAGTTCACCAGTGATCTACCTTTTGCAACCATTTATATTTTTTGGACAGACATACAACCAACTATATGTAAGTGAATATGATCATATGAATCAGAAAGGCATCCACACAGTGTTATAACTTTTTTTTTTTTTTTTCTAAATTATTGAAAGAGTTTTGCTCCCTCATTATTATGGAAAACTTTAACGCTCACATTTCTAACTCTCATTAAGCTTTACCTTGGAAATCTTTGGAACAGTTTAAAGTGTTATGCAAATTTTAACATTATCCTTTATTTCAGATCAACAACAATGGATACTTGACATTTGATTGGTCATGGTACAGCTACTTCCCATACCAGTTCCCAGGTTATGGTGGAATAGACCTGATCGCTCCATTCTGGACAGATATCGATAACCGTGGCAATGGTGTTATTTCATATCGTCAGTACACATCTGGCAGTGTTCTTACAGATGCCACACAAGACATTAACCAATACTTCCCTGACCTGAGCTTTTCTGCAACTTGGGTCTTTGTAGCAACATGGGACAGAGTTGCATATTATCCATATTCAAGAACCGTAAGAAATCCAATCTGGTTATGTAAAATCTTCTTGTTCTTTTTTAATAGCGTAAAAAAAAATCTAAATGAATGTAACCCACCATAGAGTTAAATAATCCACATTGTATGATTTCTGTTTTTGTGACTTTCAGCAAACTGTTGGCACATGATTTTTAAATTGGTCTTTTTCAGGAAACATCTTTCCAGGTGGTTTTGATTTCAGATGGGCATTTCTCTTTTGTTTTGTTTAATTATGGAACAATTGCTCCAACTCAACGATATGTACAGGTGTGCACTGATATGACTGGTTGAGACTATTCCAATTTACTAACTGAAGAAGAAACTAACAAGGATTTTCTTTTGTTCACTTATTGTAGGCTGGTTATGACACAATCAGCTCTAGATACCACTTTTCAATTACTGAATCGCAACAGAATAGCATCACAAGCTTAACATACAGCAGCAATGTCAATGTGCCAGGCAGATGGGTCTTCAGAACAGATCATGGATCACGGGGTTGTCAGTTTAATGGTAATGTTTTTCTAATGTCCTCTTATACTAATTAAATCATTTGCTATTTGCAGTGACCCTCAATAACCCCCAAATAACTTTTCATTTCACTTTATCTTATTGGTAAACCTTTTAAAAATATCTTCTTAAAAATAGTTTTAGGTGTTCGATCTCATAACATACAACAACACTGAGTTCTAAGCCATGTGAAACTACTTTATTGTAGGTGTTCCAGTGCAACTTGGAGACTCTTTCTGGAGTGATGAAACCTGCCAGCAGAGATGCACCTGCACCAGCGGTGGCCTCCAGTGTAGCCACGAGCCCTGCAGTTACTCCCAAGTCTGCCGTCCAGCTGCCTTCCAGTACTCTTGCCAGAACATTCAACGGAAAACCTGTACCATCTCTGGTGATCCTCACTACTACACCTTTGACTATCAGGTTTTTCACTTTCAAGGGACCTGCACTTATGTTCTATCTGAGGTTAGTCTTCCTCTATAAATTAAATGGGTTTCCATTTATTTTGTTAGTATGAATCAACAGGTAATCCTTGAATTTTTATTTAGGCTTGTGGCAATGGTTTGCAATATTATCGCATTGAGGGCAAAAATGAGCATCGGGGCAGCACACATGTGTCATGGACGCGGATGGTCAGAGTGTTTGTCTATGATGAAGTAATTGAACTGGTCAAGGATCACTATTATGACGCAAGGGTTAGTATGACTATACTGCTTTAATTCTCTCTTGAATGCTATTCATTTTCCTAATCTCCTCTTTTTCCAACAATCTCCAGGTTAATGGAAGCTTTGTAGCAACGCCATTCACCCTCCGCAATGGCTCCGTCCAGGTTTATCAGTCAGGTTTTTCCGTGGCCATCAGCACAGATTTTGGTCTGGTTGTTACATATGATGCATACAGCTACGTCAGCATCTCTGTACCTTATGACTATTTTAACGCCACCTGCGGTCTGTGCGGAAACTTTAACCTGCATCCCGAAGATGACTTCCGTTCACCCAGTGGTGAAGTCTTGAGCTCAGATGTTGACTTTGCAAACAGTTGGAAAGTACAAAGTGACACAGATCCTGAGTGTCATAATGTCAGGTGCACAGGTCTGGCTTGTGCTGTTTGTACCACAGATGAAATGAGTTTTTACAGTGACAACAACCACTGTGGAATCCTAGAAGATGTTGTCGGCCCTTTTTCCGATTGCCACTCTGTGCATGCGCCACAGACCTACACAGAGAACTGTGTATATGACCTTTGCTTGGGAGGAGGTTACCAGCCCATTCTGTGCCAAGCTCTCAATGTGTATGCTACTCAGTGCCAACAGCAGGGTATACATCTTGGTCAATGGAGACAGCAGGGCTTTTGTGGTAGGTATCTTGTTGAGCTGTATGATCAGTAAAAATTAAATCTTTGTCTGTGCATATTCTTGATGAATATTCTTTATTTTCTTCCTCCATTACAAGAGATTCAATGCCCTGAACACAGTCATTTTGAGCCCCAAGGAACAGGTTGTCCTGCGACTTGCAGTAATCCATCTGCCCCAATGAACTGTCCCTTGCCCAGTCAGGAAAGCTGTATCTGTGATCCTGGGTACATCCTGAGCGCTGGAGAGTGTGTGCCTGAAGCAAACTGTGGCTGCATCTTTGAGGGCTTCTATTACACAGAAGGACAGTCAGTGGTGTTGGATGGTGACTGTGGGAGACAGTGTGTGTGCAGCAGCATGTCGATGACCTGCCATCAGCACCAGTGTGGTCCAGCAGAGGTGTGTGGAGTCCATGATGGTGTGAGAGGCTGCAGACCCACCGGCTATGCTACCTGCTCGGTTGAAGACCTCGGGTCATATCACACCTTCGATGGACTAAGTTTCAGATATCAGGGAGCATGCGGACTGACCCTTGCTAGAGTGATGGGGCCATCCCCACTACCACACTTTGTGTTGATGGTGGAGAAAGTACCCCGAGGCCTTCAAGACTTTTCCAGGTTCCTGAAGTTTGAGGCAGAAGGAATTCAGGTCTCCATCGAAATGGGAGAGGGCAGCAATATAAAGGTTAGGCAAAATATGAAGTCACTATGCTGTTACTCTGTCCAAGAGAATAATTGTATTATTTTTCAAATTCATAGATGGAAAAGTCTCCTGACACTGTTTACCACTCTTTTCAGGTGGATGGACAGATGGTCGGTCTGCCTGTCAGTGTTGGCTCTGGTCAAATCCGTATTTATCACAGCAGTGTGAGGGGTTTCGTTGTGGAAACAAACTTTGGGGTGACTGTAAGAGCTGACTGGCCACACATTGTCCGAATTACGGCACCAAGCACATATAGTGGCACACTTGGAGGTCTGTGTGGGAACTTCAATGGAGACATTGCCGATGAATTTTACACTCCAGATGCTGTCCTGTTGAATGACGTTCAGCTGTTTGCGCACAGCTGGCGTGATGGTTCCCTATCAGCCCACTGTGAGGACCCAAATGACAGCTGGGAACCAGGACATTATCAGAACAGCAGCCAGTTCACTGAACATTGTAGCATCATGGCCAAGAATGATGGACCATTTGCTGAGTGCAGCAGAGCAATAGATCCTCAGCGACGGATTGCAGATTGCGTTCAGCTGCTGGAGCAGACACAAGGTGCCAGAGAAGGCCTATGTGAGGCTTTGCGAGGTTACACACTACTTTGCCAACAGAATGGCATTGCAGTAGAAGAGTGGAGGAGTGCCATTCACTGCGGTAAGCATCTAGTTTTGTACCTGCTGACTTAAAACTTGATTTCATGAAGCTGAAATTTTTTGCTATTGTCCTTATACTTTTGTCATTCCAGATCCCACCTGTCCAGCAAATTCCCATTACGAAGTATGCGGCACATCCTGTCCTGCTTCCTGCCCCAGCCTCTCATTTCCATTTCAGTGCACATTGCAGTGCCAGGAAGGATGCCAGTGTAATGACGGAAATGTGTTGAATGGAGATCGTTGTGTGCCTCCTGTGGGTTGTGGTTGCTACCACTCTGGGCGTTATCGGCAGGCTGGAGAGAGGTTCTGGCATGGTGAAGAGTGCCAGTTCTTGTGTGTTTGTGATGGAATCACTGGAAATGTTCATTGCACACCATCTTCTTGCAGTGAGGAGGAGGTCTGCCATGTGTTGGACGGCGAGTACGGCTGCCATCCTCGGCCACACGCTCGTTGCTCTGCTTCGGGAGACCCCCACTACATGTCTTTTGATGGAACTTACTTTGACTTCCAGGGCACATGCCGCTATGTGCTAGCCACAGTATGTAATGACACTACTGGCCTTCCGCACTTCCAGGTAGATGCAAGGAACGAGGCATGGCATGGACTCTCGGTGGCAATTACTGTAGAAGTTTTTGTCAATGTCTCTGGGCATCTTGTGCACATGTCACAAGACATGAATGGTCATTCTACTGTTGAGGTAATCAGGCATCGCTCACTGTAATTTGCCTTCATAGATACTTAATGACTAATGACATTACACATAATGATAAATCATGTACATTTGTTGTTATGAGGCATGATCTACAACAAATACATTCTTAGAACAGTTTCACTCAGCTGTTATTCTCTTTTTAATCAGGTTGATGGAGAGACCAGAAACCTCCCCATCCTGCTTGATTCTGGACGGGTGTCTGTGTACTCCAGCGCACAGTACATATTTGTATCAACTGACTTTGGTTTTAGTGTGAGTTATGGTGGTTCCTGGACATTGAACATCATTGTACCAGCGGACTACAGTGGGGTTACGTGTGGCATCTGTGGCAACTTCAACGGCCAGAGTAATGATGACTTCATGACTCCTTCAGGTGCTCTGGTGCGCTCAGCAGACCAGTTTGGGGCAAGTTGGAAGGTTGAGGAAGAGCTGCCATGTAATGATGGGTGTGGAAACAATTGCCCTTTGTGCGATGATCAGACAACCTCCCGTTCCCTGTGTGACATCATCAGGTCCAGTGAGGGCCCCTTTAGTTTCTGCCATGTTTATGTCGATCCTCAAGCCTACTTTGATGACTGTGTGTTCGATGTGTGCCTTTCTGGAAACCGTAATGATGTCCTGTGTCGCTCGATCCAAACCTATGCGAGTGCCTGTCAATCTAACAATGCCGTTATCTACCCCTGGAGAGAAAGCGCATCCTGTGGTGAGTGAGATCATATTTTGTTATTTCCGTTAGTGTGTAATTAACTTGAAAAATGGAATACATTTTTAAGACATGCTTGACATAAATACAATTGTTACATTTCCAGTCATAACCTGCCCAGAAAACAGCCACTATGAGTTGTGTGGCACAGACTGTGGTCATACTTGCGCGAGCAGCATTGATGCTAGTTGTGAACACACATGCTCAGAGGGATGTTTCTGTGATAATGGATTGGTGAGGAGTGGAGGACTCTGTGTCCCAGTGGAGCAATGTGGCTGCTTGTATGACGGATTCTACTTTAATGTAAGAATTTGAAACTCTCTTTTGATGAAGCTTTATTAGATTTCACAAGATATTGAAAAACAGAGTCTTGTTTTTAGTATTTTACTATTAAAGCAACTCCTCACACATAGTATTGTCCTTTGTTCTGGAAATATAAAGTTCATTGTTTTGTGGTATGATTTCATAGGTTGGTGAGCAATTCTGGAATCTAGATTGTTCCCAACACTGTGAGTGTTTTACTCCAAATGATCTGCGCTGCACTGATTCCTCCTGCCAACCTACTATGGTGTGTATGGTCAGAAACGGACGTCGTGATTGCTACGGTCAGTATATGCCTATGATGTTCATGTTAACTTTTAAGATTTTAAGGTATAGTTTTATGCATTATTTTTCTGCAACTTTTCAGTCATGATGATTACTGTTGCCCTCTATAGGGATATCAGATTTGGAATGTAATATAGTAAAAATATTTTCATGTCATTTTGTCTTTGAAGAGAGTACCACATACATAACCACCACCAGATCAAGCCTTCCCTCAGGTATTAAAAAAAAAATGTGTGAAAAAAACCCAAAAAACATAATACATGAAAAGAATTTGTGAGATATCAGTGATAGTATGAGTTTGTGTACTAATAAAATCTTACAGGTCTTTTTATATTTATTTATTCATTTATTTATTTTTCATGGTGATTTAATTGATGTATACCTTTTTTGTCTGTAATGTTGGCTCAGAGGTGGTTAGCTTGGTTCAGAGTTGGCATGTAATGTGAAAAAAAAAAAAAAAAAATATATATATATATACTGTATATATATATATACTGTATATATAATATTATTATTTTTTTCTCTCTCTTGTAGAGCAGAGTACCATTAACATGACCAGCACCAGACCAATCCCCCCAGGTATTTTTGAAACAATTTGGAATAAATAATAATAATAATAATAAAACAGTAAATGTACATTTATAAATTCCCACAGCTGTTTTTTATCCATTTGGAGCTGGAGACACCGAGAATTATCGTTCTGATGATGGAAGTTCATCTGTGATCTACCTTCTGCAACAGTTCATATTTTTTGGACAAACATATAGTCAAATATATGTAAGTCAGTGATTGAGATGAATAACTATTAGAAAATAACTATTACTTGCATTTATTTTTTATGTTGTGTTCTGAATTTTCAAAACTTTATTTTTAAAGTTTTTTTTGTTTACGTAAAAAAAAAAATCAAAATGGGTCTCATTCACAAATAATTGTGTAAATTATTCGTATTTATATGCACATTCAAACTTATCATGAAAACTTTCTGCCTAATTCACAACATGTGCTTTGTTCTTAAAGGGGTGGTTTACTGTTTTTTTCCTAGGCTTGATTGTGTTTATGGGGTGCAGTCTAACATGTGTTCATGCTTCATTTTTTTTAAAAACGCATTATTTTTCATATAATTTACCTTTATTCCACACCGCTCTGTCCCTTCTCTGACAAACGCCTCGATTACTTCCTGTTTTTATGAAGCCCCTCCCTCAGAAATACGTAATGGGCTCTGATTGGTTAGCTGGCTCAGTGTGTTGTGATTCACTAAACCGCCGAGCGTGCGTCTAAATGTCCCGCCCCTCAGCTCAGCGGCATGTGCTCCGGTTGTATTGTAAACAATGATTTATAACAATATAGAAACATCTATATTGCTTATCAATTTGAGCCCGATTGAGACGCAGAGGATATTAGTGAAGAGGATCGCGCAGAACCTGTGCAAGCACGGCTCTTAATGGTATGTTTGTTTGTTTGTTGTCTCATACGTTTAGATACGCTGTTATTATGCTACTGCTTATGTTAGCTTTTAATATATGGTTGTATTCTGATTAAAGCTTTAAAGGGGTGGTTTACTGCTTTTTTTCTTTGCTTGATTGTGTTTATGGGGTGCAATATAACATGTCTTCGTGTTTCGTTTGTTAAAAAACGCCTTATTTTTCATATATTTCACCTTTATTGTAAGCCGTTTTCTCCTCTGTCATTTGAACGACCGGCTGACTTCCTGATTCTATGAAACCACTCCCTCAGAAACAGGCAATGGGCTCAGATTGGTTAGTTGGGCCGGTGTGTTGTGATTGGCTAAACTGCGTACTGCACATTGTCCGGAAACTTCACGCCCATTACCTTCACGGGCGACAGTTGCATGTGCTGCGGTCAAGTTGAAGTTTGTACACGTTTGTCTTATACACACAAAATAGCATCGAACTAACTGGCTACTATAACCAAACAGCGTTGGCTTGTGTTTACGTTCTTGATCAAATCGAAAAATTACGTCATAAAGTATACATGGAAAATACATTTACAAAATTAGTACATAATTACAAATTCGGGTCCAAAATGTTTGTACGCGTTTGTCATAGACGCACGAAATAGCATTTAACTAACTGGCTACTAAAGCCAGCGTTGGCATTTGTTTACGTCCTTGATAAAACTAAAACTTTACATCTGAAATTATACATGCAAATACATTTAAAATTATGAAATCTTACTTACAGGTTGTGGCCCAACAACTGCTGCCTCTGGTTTTAAAGTTGGAACCGCTCCATGTTTTAGTAATAGTTTCTGTGTGAATCCGGCATTGAACTCGTGTAGATTCTGGAAGCTGTCTTCCGTAAAATGCGCAGCACAGAGAGCTAAATTAGGATTGTAATTGTCAGGAATATAATCAAACATAAATTTTAACCATTGTTGACGAACTACAGCATCCGTAGGAAGCCTGAACACAGAAGACCTGACAGCTGGGTGAAAATAACACCGTTTCGACGGCATGGCTACAACTCTCCACTATAACTCTTCCTCTTCGACAAAGCCGCAGAACATGGCCTTGCCCCCTTTTTTGTATGTTCCGGAGGGAGGGGTTGATGCAAATTTATGGTTGTTTTACGTATGCAACCCGGGAAGTATCTCGTTGTAGTCCCATATGAGTCGTTTTTGTAGGTATTAAACTTCCGGATTTTTAAAAGACGATATCTCCGCTTCGTTGAACTTTCAGGGCAGCAACTTTGCAGATACTGTTCATGCACCAACAGCAACATTACACTATTTAAAATGAAAAAAGTGAAATCGACAATACAGTACGGCAACCGCACTCGCGTCCATGTGTAACGCTTCTTATTGCTATGTGAAAATGTATAATTGGAACAGTTTGTTGGAGCTAATCTGACGATCTGAATGAGAGAGAGAGAGAGAGAGAGATGCAGAGCAGGGCAACGCGAGGAAAAGTATTAAGAGGCTGTTTTAGAACATTGATTTTGAAACTTGTGAATCCATTAGATCGTTAGAAGACAGAATCGCGATTCATATATGAATAGATTTTTACGTGCACCCCTAGTTTTCTCTTCCTCTTCTCTAAAGCAGCGCATCATGTCCTTGCCCCCTTCCTTACATGTTCCCGAGGGCGGGGTTTATCTGGGTCAGTGACGTATCAGATCCGGGAAGTAGTTTGTTGTAGTCCCTTACCAGCCGTTTTTGTAGGCATTAAACTTCCAGAATTTTAAAAGACGATATCTCTGTTTGCATTGAACTTTCAGCGCTGCAACTTTGCAGATGTTGTTTATGCTCAAACAGCAACATTACACACTAACTAACGTTAAAAAAGTGAAATTGCAATAAACCACCCCTTTAAAGGGTTAGTTCACCCAAAAATGAAAATTAGCCTGTGTTTTACTCACCCTTGAAGCGTCCTAGGTGTATGTGACTTTCTTCTTTCAGACGAATTCAATTGGAGTTATATTAAAAATTGTCCTGGCCCCTCCAAGCGTTTCAATGGGTCTAAGCGGGTGTTTGTTGTCAACGGTTCAGAAGACGTGAAACAAAGTGTGCGCATCTGTAATAAAACATTCCTCATACGGCTCCACGGGGTTAATAAAGGCCTCCTGTAGCAAATCCATGCGTTTTTTCAAGATAAATATCCATATTTCAAACATAATAAACACTTTTTTCTCACTTCCGCTGACTGTGGTAAGCGGTAGCATTCCTGGCTGGCCCCCCACCCCCCGAAGGGTACATCGTAGTGAAAACAGTCATGGTCGCCATATTGAAGGGTCATTCCAAACCAAAGTGCTCAAATCTGGCTACTTCAAAGGGCCCTTCCGAATGAAGGATTTCTAAGGATACAACTAATGGACACCTCGGGCCCCCATTATCCTTTGCACAGGGAAGTTGTTTGGCATCACACCCTGTGTTCCATTCGGAAGGGCTCATCCCTATGCCCTAATCTCTATGAAGCTCTCACTCCGGAGGGTAAACCATTTGAAGGGGTTAGGGCATAGGGATGAGCTCTTCTGAATGGAACACAGGATTAGTGAATCATAATTTGTTCTTGAAAACTTTCGTACACAGGTTTCACGCACAAAATTGGGCATACGCATGCTTATCAGTCTTGTAGCCTATTTGATAATAAATGATGGCCCTGTTCCCACATGACTGAATCTTGCATATTTTAAAAGAAGGTGTATGTGATAAGACATCTTTATCTATTTCAGGTCAACAACAATGGACACTTGACGTTTGATGGATCGTTTCACAGCTACACTCCATACCAGTTCCCAGGTTATGGTGGAATAGACCTCATTGCTCCATTCTGGACAGATATTGATAACCGTGGCAATGGTGTTATTTCATATCGTCAGTACACATCTGGCAGTGTTCTTACAGAGGCCACACAAGACATTAACCAATACTTCCCTGACCTGAGCTTTTCAGCAACTTGGGTCTTTGTAGCAACATGGGACAGAGTTGCATATTATCCATATTCAAGAACCGTAAGAATCCTAACTTGATTTTGTGCAATCTTACTGTCCTTGACCAATAACAAATTTGAGAAATCAAAATAAATGAACAATGTAAAGAAGAGTTGATATACATTATGATTATTGTGATTTGTGTCATCTAGAAAACTTGTAATGACTAGCACTTTTATAATGGTCTTTTTCAGGAAACATCTTTCCAAGTGGTTTTGATTTCAGATGGCCATTACACATTTATTTTGATGAATTATGGAACAATTGCTCCAAAACATTATGTACAGGTGTGCACAACATAGTAAATTAAATTTAGGGATTTAGAAGACTATATAAATAAGATGCTGAAAGTGTTTTATCATAATTTATCACAGGCTGGTTATGACACCATCAACTCCAGATACCATTTCTCAATTCCTGGATCATTCTCGAATGACATCACAAACTTGACATACAGCAGCAATGTCAATGTGCCAGGCAGATGGGCTTTCAGAACAGATCAGGGATCACGGGGTTGTCAGTTTAATGGTAACATTTTTCTATTCTCCTGATGTACTTTTTATTCCTTAAACATTCAGTAATTTCAAGTTGAAATCTATGTGAAACTGCTGTTTTGCAGGTATTCCAGTGCAGCTTGGAGACTCTTTCTGGAGTGATGAAACCTGCCAGCAGAGATGCACCTGCACCAGCGGTGGCCTCCAGTGTAGCCACGAACCCTGCAGTTACTCCCAAGCCTGCCGTCCAGCTGCCTTCCAGTACTCTTGCCAGAACATTCAACGGAAAACCTGTACCATCTCTGGTGATCCTCACTACTACACCTTTGACTATCAGGTTTTTCACTTTCAAGGGACCTGCACTTATGTTCTATCTGAGGTTAGTCATTCTCCAATGCAGGATTAAGCAACTTTGCTCCTGGAGAGCTACCATCCTGCAGACTTCAGTTCCAACCCTGCTTCAACACACTTGCCTATGCTGTAATTTCCTAATAACCCTGAAAGTCTTGATTAGCTGGTTCAGGTGTGCTTGACTGGGTTGGAGCTCAACTCTCCAAGATGTAGCTCTCCAACGGCAAGGTTGGCTACCCCTACTCTATAATTTCTATGGCGTTCTGTTTATTATATAATAAGTAGACATCAGTTGGTAATCCTTGACACTTTTAGGCCTGTGGCAGCGGTTTGCCGTACTATCGCATTGAGGGCAAAAATGAGCATCGGGGCAGCACGCATGTGTCATGGACGCGGATGGTCAGAGTGTTTGTCTATGATGAAGTAATTGAACTGGTCAAGGATCACTATTATGACGCAAGGGTTAGTATGACTATATTGCTGTAATTCTCACTTAAATGCTGTTCATTTTCCTAATCTCCTCTTTTTCCAACACTCTCCAGGTTAATGGAAGTTTTGCAGCAACGCCATTCACCCTCCGCAATGGCTCCGTCCAAGTCTATCGGTCAGGTTTTTCCTTGGCCATCAGCACAGACTTTGGTCTGGTTGTTACATATGATGCATACAGCTACGTCAGCATCTCTGTACCGTATGACTATTTTAATTCCACCTGTGGTCTGTGCGGAAACTTTAACCTGCATCCCGAAGATGACTTCCGTTCACCCAGTGGTGAGATCTTGAGCTCAGATGTGGATTTTGCCAACAGTTGGAAAGTGCAAAGTGACATAGATCCTGAATGTCATAATGTCAGGTGCACAGGTCTGGCTTGTGCTGTTTGTGCAACAGATGAAATGACTCTGTACAGTGACAGCAACCACTGTGGAATCCTAGAAGATGTCTTCGGCCCTTTTGGCGCTTGCCACTCTGTGCATGCGCCACAGACCTACACAGAGAACTGTGTATATGATCTTTGCTTGGGAGGAGGGTACCAGCCCATTCTGTGCCAGGCTCTCAATGTGTATGCTACTCAGTGCCAACAGCAGGGTGTACAACTTGGTCAGTGGAGACAGCAGGGCTTCTGTGGTAGGCATCATTTTGTGATGAATGATTTCAGTAGAGCAAATTAGATCTCTTTCCAAATTGAAAGATTACATGTATTGATGAATATTCTTTATTTTCTTCCTCCATTTCCAGAAATTCAATGCCCTGAACACAGTCATTTTGAGCCTCAAGGAACAGGTTGTCCTGCGACTTGCAGTAATCCATCTGCCCCAATAAACTGTCCCTTGCCCAGTCAGGAAAGCTGTATCTGTGATCCTGGGTACATCCTGAGCGCTGGAGATTGTGTGCCTGAAGCAAACTGTGGCTGCATCTTTGAGGGCTTCTATTACACAGAAGGACAGTCAGTGGTGTTGGATGGTGACTGTGGGAGACAGTGTGTGTGCAGCAGCATGTTGATGACCTGCCATCAGCACCAGTGTGGTCCAGCAGAGGTGTGTGGAGTCCATGATGGTGTGAGAGGCTGCAGACCCACCGGCTATGCTACCTGCTCGGTTGAAGACCTCGGGTCATATCACACCTTCGATGGACTAAGTTTCAGATATCAGGGAGCATGCGGACTGACCCTTGCTAGAGTGATGGGGCCATCCCCACTACCACACTTTGTGTTGATGGTGGAGAAAGTACCCCGAGGCTTTCAAGACTTTTCCAGGTTCCTGAAGTTTGAAGCAGAAGGAATTCAGGTCTCCATCGAAATGGGAGAGGGCAGCAATGTAAAGGTTAGACAAAATATCAAATAAATGCATAATTGCATTATTTTTCAAATTCACACGCTAGATGGAAAAGTCTCCTCACACTGTTTATCACTCTTTTCAGGTGGATGGACAGATGGTCGGTCTGCCTGTCAGTGTTGGCTCTGGTCAAATCCGCATTTATCACAGCAGTGTGAGGGGTATTGTTTTGGAAACAAACTTTGGGGTGACTGTAAGAGCCGACTGGCCACACATTGTCCGAATTACGGCACCAGGCACATATAGTGGCACACTTGGAGGTCTGTGTGGGAACTTCAATGGAGACATTGCTGATGAATTTTACACTCCAGATGCTGTCCTGTTGAATGACGTTCAGCTGTTTGCGGACAGCTGGCGTGATGGTTCCCTATCAGCCCACTGTGAGGACCCAAATGACAGCTGGGAACTAGGACATTATCAGAACAGCAGCCAGTTCACTGAACATTGTAGCATCATGGCCAAGGATGATGGACCATTTGCTGAGTGCAGCAGAGCAATAGATCCTCAGCAACGGATTGCAGATTGCGTTCAGCTGCTGGAGCAGACACAAGGTGCCAGAGAGGCTCTATGTGAGGCTTTGCGAGGTTACACACTACTTTGCCAACAGAATGGCATTGCAGTAGAAGAGTGGAGGAGTGCCACCCACTGCAGTAAGCATCAAGTGTTGGATCTGCTGACCTAAAACTTGATTGCATGAAGCTGAAATATGCTTATATTTTCTTCCATTGTCATTATGCTTTTGTCATTCCAGATCCCACCTGTCCAGCAAATTCCCATTATGAAGTATGCGGCACATCCTGTCCTGCTTCCTGCCCCAGCCTCTCATTTCCATTTCAGTGCACATTGCAGTGCCAGGAAGGATGCCAGTGTAATGACGGAAATGTGTTGAATGGAGATCGTTGTGTGCCTCCTGTGGGTTGTGGTTGCTACCACTCTGGGCGTTATCGGCAGGCTGGAGAGAGGTTCTGGCATGGTGAAGAGTGCCAGTTCTTGTGTGTTTGTGATGGAATCACTGGAAATGTTCATTGCACACCATCTTCTTGCAGTGAGGAGGAGGTCTGCCATGTGTTGGACGGCGAGTACGGCTGCCATCCTCGGCCACATGCTCGTTGCTCTGCTTCAGGAGACCCCCACTACATGTCTTTTGATAAATCCTACTTTGACTTCCAGGGCACATGCCGCTATGTGCTAGCCACAGTATGTAATGACACTACTGGCCTTCCGTACTTCCAGGTAGATGCAAGGAACGAGGCATGGCATGGACTCCCAGTGTCAATTACTGTAGAAATTTTTGTCAATGTCTCTGGGCATCTTGTGCACATGTCACGGGACATGAACCGTCGTTTTACTGTTGAGGTAATCGAGCATTATAGGTGATAGATAAAAACATAAATATTAATGAAAATTTTGTGTGATTGTTATGATGCCATGATCTACAACAAATCAACTTTTCAAACTATTTCACTTTGATATTACTCTGGAGAACACACCCAGAAGTGCAATTGTATTCAAGCCTTATTATATTTAGTCATGTATTACCAATGTTGCCTGCTTAGCTTTAAAACAAGCTATTGGTTTTATTCTCTTTTCAATCAGGTTGATGGAGAGACCAGAAACCTTCCCATCCTGCTTGATTCTGGACGGGTGTCTGTGTACTCCAGCGCACAGTACATATTCGTATCAACTGACTTTGGTTTGAGCGTTGGTTATAGTGGCTCCTGGGCGGTGGACATCGTTGTACCAGCGGACTACAGTGGGGTTACGTGTGGCATCTGTGGCAACTTCAACGGCCAGAGTAATGATGACTTCATGACTCCTTCAGGTGCTCTGGTGCGCTCAGCAGACCAGTTTGGGGCAAGTTGGAAGGTTGAGGAAGAGCTGCCATGTAATGATGGGTGTGGAAACAATTGCCCTTTGTGCGAGGATCAGACAACCTCCCGTTCCCTGTGTGACATCATCAGGTCCAGTGAGGGCCCCTTTAGTTTCTGCCATGTTTATGTCGATCCTCAAGCCTACTTTGATGACTGTGTGTTCGATGTGTGCCTTTCTGGAAACCGTAATGATGTCCTGTGTCGCTCGATCCAAACCTATGCAAGTGCCTGTCAATCTAACAATGCCGTTATCTACCCCTGGAGAGAAAGCGCATCCTGTGGTAAGTGAGATGTTTATTTTTAGATATTTCTGTTGGAATTTAACTTGGAAATGGATTACATTTTTAAGACATGCTTGACATAAATACAATTGTTACATTTCCAGTCATAACCTGCCCAGAGAACAGTCACTATGAGTTGTGTGGCACAGACTGTGGTCATACTTGCGCCAGCAACGTTGATGCTAGTTGTGAACACACATGCTCAGAGGGATGTTTCTGTGATGATGGGTTGGTGAGGAGTGGAGGACTCTGTGTCCCAGTGGAGCAATGTGGCTGCTTGCATAAAGGATTCTACTTTAATGTAAGGACTGAAACTCTGTTTTCTGCTTATTAGATTTCACAAGATCGGAGTCTTGCATGTAGTATATAAATACTAAAACAACTCGTACATACTCTGTTCTGGAAATGTAAAGTTTGCTTTATGGTATGATTTCTTAGGTTGGTGAGCAATTCCAGGATGAAGAATGTTCCCAAATCTGTGAATGTTTTGCTCCACATGATTTGCGCTGCTCAGATTCTTCATGCCCATCAACAATGGAGTGTATGGTCAGAAATGGACTTCGTGGCTGCTATGGTCAGTACACGTGTTTGATATTTCTTACGTTAACTTTTCTGAGTTACATCAGCAAAATGTTTGCATTTGCACACCAAGAGAATATTGTTGTGAGTTCCTGTGGAGAAAATGAATAGGAAAAACACTACCAGAACCAAGAACACTGAAAGAGTTGATGAGAACTGCTGTGCTCTACAGGCATATAAGTGTTGGCATGTAATAAGGAAACAATTTTATTGTATGTTTCGCTTTACAGACGACAGCACCACACACAAGACCACCACCAAATCAATCATTTACTCAGGTATTTTGTAATGTTTTTGTAAATTTGTGATTGGTCTCAGTTGATGAACTTTTTCAAATCCTTATGGAGGCAATGAATAGCAAAGGTACTTCCAGAACCAAGGCTGCTGAAAAGGTGGATGATGACTGCTGCGATCAGCATGTCTGAGTTGGTATATGGTAAAAATTATTTTGAATGTATTTTTCTCTTTACAGAAGAGAGCACTACACTCATTACCACAAGCACATCAAGCCTTCCCTCAGGTATTTTCCATTTACTTATGGAAATACCTTTTTATAATTTGTTTCAGAGGTGATTGGCTTGGTTTGGAACTCTAGAACTCTGTTGCACTCATTTTCACTGTTGCATTTTTTTCCCCTGTCTTTACAGAAGAGAGCACCACCTACATGACCACCACCATATCAACCCTTCCCTCAGGTATTTTTTAAAAACAAAAAGATGAAGTCATGTGAACTGATATCAGTAATGGTGTTTTTAATGTTTTTACTTATAAAATTCCATAGGTCTATTTTAACCACTTTTTTTTGTTTTGTTTTAGTTTAGATTTTTTTAGTTAGTCAATTAAAAACAAAAAGTCTTAATGCACAATCTTTTATTGCAAAGATTAATACAGAGTTCTGGCATGAAGGCGCAGTCCGATAGGTCTAACTCAATCTGACCTAATGACATCATTATCACATGGCACAGCTGATTGGTTCTCTCCTGTATCGGTAGCCAATGAGCTCACTGCTCAACATTCAAATATATGACTAGTTCTTGCTGTAGCAGTTTGCTGCGTGCTTCAGAAACCCTCCACCTTCCCCAGCTCCACCTGTATAGATCTGTATAGATTCTTGTATGTTATATGGGGGTTATTTCATGTACGTTATATTTGCAGCAGCGGTATTTCTTACATGCTTACAGCAGCGTGTTGTGGATGTATTGGCTGTAGCAAGTCTCGGTGCTTGCTCTGCCGCAGCAGCAGCGTAGCAGATCTATTCCGCCAAGACCAAATACGTTAACATTGTCATCTACATTACCATGCCAACCCCTCCAAGAGTTGTCATGACAGAACTTTATTTAATTAAGGAAGCTAAGACATTATTTTCAGTCCAGATGTTATGTAATATTATTAATACATGTTTTATATATGCCCCAGGTTTTGTCATTAATCCTGTTGTTCTCCTCTTAGGTGAAGGAGACCCCTGTCAAGAGCTAAACTGCACTGAGAATGAACAGTGTGAAGAGAAACATGGTGTTTACGGCTGTTCCTGCAAGGAAAACCATCACAGATCTCAGCATGACGCCTTTGGTTAGACTCATTCCACAACATTTCAATGTTCATAAATGATTACATTTTTGTTTTTGACATTCTCTTGGATGTTTTTCCTCTCAGATTTTAATGAAAACTGCGAAAGCAGCTCTGGCTCCATGTCTCTGTCTCGCTGTCAGCTTTTTGAGGCAGGTTTTCCTTCTGACATCTTACACCTCAATGACCCCAACTGCAGAGGAACAATCCGGAATGGCAGAGTGGAGTTCTATTTTGACAACAATGACCACATCTGTGGCACAAATCTGATGGTAAGATTCATTATTTACATCCATGAATGGTGAAAAGAACAACAAATACTTAGATTTTTTTTATAGTTCTTTAAAAAGTCCCTCAAAGTACAAATATTTAAATATGTCCATACAGGCTAATGGCACCCACTTCATCTATAAGAACTTTATTATTGGGGAGCCACACTTAGTTGGGCATCTCATTAGCAGGAAGAGAATTTTAAAGATTCCTTTCAGCTGTGTTTACTCACAAACCCAAACACTCTCCATGGACATCAATCCTCTAGAGAGGTGAGACACATTGACTTTAGCCAACTTAATGAGTATAACTATTAGTTGTACTTATTTGTAGTTGACATATCATGTAAAATTATTTCAACAGCACTGTGCACATTAACCTTCCTGCTGGTCAAGGGACATATCGGGTCAGGATGATTCCATATCAGGATGCTGAATTCTCCCACCCCTTCACTGGTAGTGTGAATGCAGAGCTGAGCAAGCGGATTTTTGTGGAAGTTCGTGTTGATGGAGTTGACAGTCATCAGTTTGCCTCAGTGATTGACACATGTTGGGCTACACCTGTGAACGATCCTCATCACCCTCTCCGCTGGGACCTCATCGTTGACAGGCAAGTCCATGTTTTTGCATGATTGTTTGTCTTCACTTAGCACTATCCAAAAAAATAAATTAATATTTATCCTCATAACTTTCCAAACCTTAAATTAGACAACCATTTTGTTATCTTCATAATATCTTTATTATACTGTTGCAAAATGTTCAGGTGTCCCAATCCTAATGATGATACAGTGGAGTTGCTGCAAAATGGTATTTCTACATCCAGCCGCTTCTCCTTTGAGATGTTTATCTTCACTGCAGACTCCACCAAGGTTTACCTGCACTGCGCTATTCACCTTTGCCTTATGACAGACAATCTCTGCTCAGTGGTGAGTTTACAAATTTTTCTTATGGACATGGACATAATTGTTGTTATTAGTAAATGTTGTCAATTTTATTTAAGTAAAAGATACTTTTGAGTGACTGTCAATGGAGAAAGATGCTATTTGTTTCCAATTGCTATAAACCACCAGTAGGGGCTGATGGGGCCACGCTGACTAAACCTCAACCCCTCTGGCTGACACGACTGATGATAACTTAAACTGACACAAATTGGTTGTCTTTTCATCTGTCTTTTAGCACTGTGACTCTGAGCACCACCATAGAGTGGGCAGATCTGTGGATTTCCATGACAGTAATTCCATATCCCTTGGTCCATTGATGTGGTCTGACAGTAACAAAGGTAACTTATGAAACAAAACAACAACAACAAAAACAGATATACAAAAGTCAAAGTCTGTTTTATTGTCAATTCTGCCACATGTACCGTACATACATACAGAGAACTGAAATTTCGTTACTCTCTTACTCCCTGGTGCATACAGATAACACTAAGTACTAACAGTAGAACGCATAAATACAGATAAGTACAAATCAAATATATATATATATATATATATATATATATATATGTATACATATACACGTACACAAAATGCAATTATTACAAATATACAAATAAGGACATGTAGAATACAAATAAAAATAAAATAATATAAAATGGATAAAGTGGCATAAGGCACATGATAAATAGAGTGCAAACCAGTGAGATAGACAAACAAACAAACAGTGCAGACTATAAATGGTATAGTGCAAAGAGCTTATTGAGACTATTTTATTTAAAGTGACGAAGAGCATTCTTTTATTCAGACTGACAGAAGAGGTAGTTGAATAAGGTCAGTCCAATGCTGTACAAAGTGACTGGTGCTGGTCACAGTGTGTGTGTGTGTGTGTATGTGGGTGGTGGTGGTGGTGGGGGGTGTCAGAGTTCAGTAGTGCGTGGGGTAAGAGAGGGGAGGGGGGGCAAGGACAGGAGGGAGTTCAGCTTCCTAACAGCCTGATGGATGAAGCTGTCTTTCAGTCTGTTGGTCCTGGCCTGGAGACTCCGCAGTCTCCTCCCTACTGTTTATGTATATTTTAATTCAGCAATATCACATAAAAAAGAGTGTTGTAGTTCCACAACCTTCACATACTCTGTTCTGGAACACAGTGGATGCATAGGAATGATTTTTATTTTTTATTTTTTAAAGTAAAAAGTGCTGTTAAATTAAATAAATATCAGCACTCGTGAAGTGCAGCAATCAACTGACTGCTGTGTAATTTCTGTTCACAGATGCGCTGATGCCACGCCAAGTGCTAGTATCCAGGGCTCCATGTCTATTGGGTTCTCTGACTATATCACTTATTTCTCTGATGAGTCTCCTGATATTCTTCTAGAATATTTCTACTGACAATCAACCTAATGTTTTAACACATCTATTCTTATATTTTTCTCGATGGATGTGACACTGATGCCAAACTGTTACAAGCTTTCTATAAATGTAACCTTTGGGGGATTATGTTGAAAATCACAACCTTTAAAATGTTTTATAAATCAAACAGTCTTATTACTATTGTGAGGATAAAACAAATCACAATAAACTGATTTTCTCTGTTTTGGTGACGTATTTGTCATTGCTGTGTGTGTGAGTGATTTTGTTTTTACTATTGTTTGTTACAATGTAGTTTGTTCAGCTATTATTTGTACTGAGTCAGGTTAGGCTACATCATCATAATCATAAATCATCTCAAACCAAATCACCTATACACTCAGACATTTTATGGGTCAAAAGCTGTTTTGCAGCATTTTTTTTCTTTTTCTGACGTAGTCATACATATTACTGGAATATAAACTTTTCTTAGTGTTCTTGTGTTAACAGAGATGACTGGTTTCTCTTCATTCTTTACTGATACATGATTTCACTGATTTCTTGTATATTTGTAATTTTATTGAAAAATGCACTGTACATAAGAAACCTTAACATAAAATTGATGAATTTAGAACGAATCAACATAATTTATGGCAGCAGTGCCATAAAAATAACAACTGCTGCTAACACACTTGTTCTATGAGATAAATAGGACTATTGTATCAGAATCAGAATCAGAATTAGCTTTATTCGCCAGGTGTGCGCAAACACACGAGGAATTTGTTGTGGTTTTAAGGTGCTCCTGGTACATACATACACATCTGACATGGGAACAGAAAAAAACATTTAAATAGTAAGACTTAACAATGGATAATAATCATAATAATAATAATAATAATAAGTATGAATCTGGAACAGTAGATTTATGTACAGATTTGTGCATTATTTACTCTATATACAGCTGTATAAATAAACAGATATGTATGTGTATTTACATAATACTTGAGAGGGAGGCAATAATTAAAGATGGATAATGAATTACAGAACACAGGTAATGATCCACGTGTTAGCTATTTAAGCTGGAGATGGCATGGGGGAAAAAACTGTTTTTATGCCTAGATGTTCTAGTGCACAGAGATCTGTAGCGTCTGGCTGAAGGGAGAAGTGCAATCAAGTTGTGTCCGGGGTGAGAGGGGTCTTGGATGATGTTACCTGCCCGTTTCTTCACTCTGGAGTTGTACAAGTCCTGAAGGCTGGGCAGGTGCACACCAATGATCTTTTCTGCTGTCCTAACAGTCCGTTGAAGTCTTCTTAAATCTGATTTGCTGGCTGACCCAAACCAGACAGTTATGGAGGAGCACAGAACCGACTCAATAAGAGCTGAATAAAACTGTTTCAGCAGCTCCTGTGGCAGGTTGAACTTTTTCAGCTGACGAAGGAAGTACAACCTCTGCTGGGCCTTTTTCATGATGGAGTCAATGTGATTGTCCCACTTCAGGTCCTGAGAGATGGTGGTGCCCAGGAACCTGAATGACTCCACTGCAGCCACAGTGCTGTTCATGATGGTGAGTGGGGGGAGAGCAGGGGGGTTTCTCCTGAAGTCCACGATCATCTCCACAGTTTTGAGCGTGTTCAGCTCCAGGTTGTTGTGACTGCACCAGACAGCCAGCTGCTCAACCTCTTGTCTGTAAGCAGACTCGTCGCCATCCTGGATGAGGCCGATGACTGTGGTGTCATCTGCAAACTTCAGGAGTTTGACAGAGGGGTCTTTAGAGGTGCAGTCATTTGTGTAAAGGGAGAATAGCAGTGGGGAGAGAACACAGCCCTGAGGAGCTCCAGTGCTGATGGTGCGGGTGCTGGATGTGTGTTTTCCCAGCCTCACTAGCTGCTGCCTGTCTGTCAGGAAGCTGGTAATCCACTGACAGATGGAGGTGGGTACAGAGAGCTGAGTCAGTTTGTTCTGAAGGGTGTCCGGGATGATGGTGTTGAAAGCGGAGCTGAAGTCCACAAACAAGATCCTTGCATAAGTCCCTGGTTTGTCCAGATGTTGCAGGATGTAGTGCAGTCCCATATTAACTGCATCATCCACAGATCTGTTTGCTCGGTAAGCAAACTGCAGGGGGTCCAGCAAGGGTCCAGTAATGTCCTTCAGGTGGGCCAACACCAGTCTCTCAAATGACTTCATGACCACAGACGTTAAAGCAACAGGTCTGTAGTCATTAAGTCCTGTGATTTTTGGTTTCTTGGGTACAGGGATGATGGTGGAACCTTTGAAGCAGGAGGGGACTTCACACAGCTCCAGTGATCTGTTGAAGATCAATGTGAAGATGGATGATAGCTGGACAGCACAGGCTTTGAGGCAGGCTGGAGAGACACCGTCTGGGCCTTTGGCTTTCCTTATCTTCTGCTTTCTGAAGACTTTGCATACATCATCTTCACAGATCTTGAGTACAGGCTGAGAAACAGTAGGGGGGAGGGAGGGGGAGGGTGTGGATGGCTGTGCTGTGAGACGGTCGGAGCGGGTGTGGGGTGTCACCAGTCTTTTCAAACCTGCAGTAGAACTCGTTCAGGTCTTCAGCCAGTTGTTGATTGGCCTCAGTGCTGGGGGATGGGGTCTTGTAGCTGGTGATGGCTTTCAGGCCTTTCCACACTGATGTAGAGTCATTGCTTGAAAGCTGTTTTTTTAGCTTTCCAGAGTAGTTTAATTTTGCCACTCTTATCTCCCTATTCAGTGTGTATTTGGCCTGTTTGTACAAGGCTTTGTCCCCACTCCTGTAGGTGTCCTCTTTGGCCTGGCGAAGCTGTTTGAGTTTTGCACTGAACCAAGGTTTGTCATTGTTAAATGTTAAATAAGTCCTGGTGGGTACACACATGTCCTCACAGAAACTGATGTAGGACGTCACGGTGTCAGTAAGCTCGTCCAGATCAGTAGCTGCAGCCTCAAAAACACTCCAATCAGTAAGTTCGAAGCAGGCCTGTAAAACCTGCTCTGCTTCAGAAGTCCATCTCTTTACAGTTTTTACTACAGGCTTAGCAGATTTGAGTTTCTGCCTGTAGGCTGGTGGGAGATGAACCAAACAGTGATCAGAGAGTCCCAGCGCTGCACGGGGAACAGAGTGATATGCATCCTTTAAGACAGTGTAGCAGTGGTCCAGTATATTTCTGTCTCTGGTGGGGCATGTGATGTGCTGTCTATATTTAGGCAGTTCACGGGTGAGATTAGCTTTATTAAAATCACCGAGAATGATAATGAAAGAGTCCGGATAACGCTGCTCTGTGTATGTGATTTGATCGGCCAGCAGTTCTAGCGCCGCGCTCACGCACGCGTCAGGAGGGATGTACACAGTTAATAAAGAGAGCTTCCAAATTTGGGCACCACATCTTCTTTAAAACTGTCACGTCTGTACACCAGCCTTCGTTGATATAAAAGCATAATCCACCGCCTCTCGTTTTCCCTGAGGACTCGGTGACGCGGTCTGCTCTGAACAGCTGGAAGCCCGTTAGATGAAGCGCGCTGTCCGGGATGGCTCCATTCAGCCAGGTTTCCGTGAAGCAAAGCGCAGCGGAGTTTAAAAAGTCCTTGTTTGTGCGGGTGAGGAGTTGTAGTTCGTCTGATTTATTTGCCAGGGAGCGGAGATTCGCCAGATGAATGCTCGGCAGTGGAGTCCTAAACCCGCGCTGTCGGAGTTTCACGAGCGTGCCAGCACTCTTCCCTCACTTGCGTCGCCTGGGTCGCCTGGAGCGCTTGTATAGGAACGCAGCTCCTCCGATTAAAATGTCCAGTAAAAGGTCTGAATGCTCAAATGTAGGCAGAAAGTTATTTGGTGTGCCGTTTCTGATGTCCAGGAGTTCGTTTCTAGTAAAGCTGATAGGGAAAAGGTTGCTTAAGACAGGACAAACAAACAAAAAAAGAACAAGTACCAAGCAGCGACAAACCATGACTGCCATCTGCGGTGCCATCTTGAGTACATGCCTATTGTTAGGATAAAAGAAAAACACCAGCTAGATTGTGAAATTAAGTGTTTTATACCTGCACTGCATGTATGAGAAAAAAAAAAATTCATTTCACAAACGAAGTGATCATGCGTCCTCTTGCATTAAGCACAGGGTACATATGCGTCATCCTACTTTAAAATGTCAAAAGTCCCTGTTTTCTAAACTCAGAAAGGTTAATTAGTAGACTGAACCATACCCCACCCATACTGTGGGGTATGGGTGGGGAGAATTTATGGTATGTCTAAGATATGAAAAAAAAAAAAAAAAAACTTGTTTGAAGTACTGCTAAAAAAACAAAAAGAAACAACAAGAAAACAAACTCCTAAGTCAACTATGTTCCGCGTACCATTTAAAAAGGATAAGAATCACATCACTGTATTTATTTTGAACTGTTGAAGAGACAATCACCCTAATATACTCTACAGCAGCATTTCATCTCAGGTAAAGTTCATCTCATCTGGCTCCACTCATTCTTTCAGTCATCCTTTGATATAAATTATTATACAGCAATGTTTTTGTGATGTGTTTCTTTACTTTTAATCCTTGTATACTGATAAATTGTTTGGCAAATTCTGTTACTGTTGCAGTGAAAATGTAGATTTTATTAATATGTGCTAAAAAGAAGGATACCACTTTATCAGTTCAATACTAGTTTTTATTGCCGCTGAGAGGAAACATTTACATGTTTAATCAGTTGAAACATTCATATGCACAGTATGCAATAGATCACACTGATATGTAATATATGATTATTTTATGATAGAGATATTATAAGTAAGATTTTGCAGATATGCATGTTTTGCTTGACAGGATTAGATGAAAGCTCCTTCCAAACTTTAATTTAGAACTTAGAATATTACATCTTCAACCTTAATATATTATCAAGAATATTGTTTTTTTTTGTTTTTTCATTTCAGTTTTACATCTTCATGAGCAGTTTGCAAAAATGAGGTTTCTAATCTTATTTTGTGTGACACTACTGCTGCTGAATAATGGTAAGTTTCACATCTATAAAAAATGCCAACCTGTTGCCAAGAAACTGTCACACTATTAAATAAGAGAACTGAAAAGAAGCTTTTGTATTTAACAGGTGAAAGAATCAAAGGACAAACATCAGGTAGGCTAATCATTATACTTGGGGTCTGCTTTGTCATGAATTACAATCCTTCAGTTCTTCCCCTTTAAGTAAAATATATTCTTTCAAAACAATTTGCTGCTCAAGGTACTGTATCAGGGTTTTGGATTCACAAAATGCTCAACATAACCTCTAATCAATTTTGCTGTCTTTAGGTATTAACAGTCAATTTATTTAAGTGGACATATTTCGTCTTAATGCACTCAACACTCAAAAACGTTCTTGTCAAAGTCAAGATGCTCAGTAATCTTAAAAATATTGAATCGAAATTATATCATCACTATGCTTCCTGGCCATTCATTTATTGGCAAATCAAGCTGCAAAAAAAAAATTTAAATAAAAAAATTCCAGTTGAGGAAAGAAATTATGGTAACACTTTATTTTAGGGTCTCTTAACTAGTTGTTTATTAGCATGAATATTACTAGAATATTAGCCATTTATTAGTAGTAATTAAGCACATATTAATGCCTTATTCTACACAAATTTATTCTACATCCTTAAGCCTACCCAATACCTAAACTTAACAACTACCTTACTAACTATTAATAAGCAGCAAATTAGGAATTTATTGAGGGAAAAGTCGTAGTTAATAGTGAATAAGTGTTCCCTGTTCTAAAGTGTTACATTTTGTCTCTTGATACTACTCTCTTAGATACCACAACATCCAGCACTGACCCATGCTATGAATATACAGTTCTGGATAACTCATGGAGAGACGTGCGTTATGAGCCAAACGGTGACCATGATGACAGTCTTGTTGAATGGAATGGCTGGTATCGGCTGTATTTGAATGGAGAAAGTGCTCATATGTCTGAGTGGTGTGTGAGCCACACAAACTGTGGCGGTGCTGCTGCACTGTATCTCAATGGTTCTCATCCACAAGTCGAGGATGGGGTGGTGACCCTTGAAGTGCTGGGATATCATCCAAGGGGCGAGTGTGACGACTATAGATCCACCCCCATACAAATCAAAGCCTGTCCAGGAGATTATTATGTCTATAAACTTGTCAAACCTGATGAGTCAGTCAGAGGGCCTTCATACTGTGCAGGTGCAGTTTGTGTTTTTTTTTCATTGTGAAATGCTATTACAATTTTAAATAACTATTTTCTGAGCTATTATAATTGAAAATGCAATTTATTCCTGTGATCAAAGCTAAATTTTCAGCAATCATTACTCCAGACTTCAGTCTCACATGCTCTTATAGAAATGATGTTGATATGCTGATTTGCTCAATAAATATTTATTATTATTATTGTTAAAAATACATTTTTATTTATTTATTTTTTGTTTAAATATGTTCCAAAGTTTAAAGTAAAAGGTAAAAGAAGCTAAGTATTTTTTTTATTTATTTTTTATTATTCTGCAAGAATTCATTAAATCAATCAGTGACAGTGAGTTTTACAATATTACTGTTTTACTTATTATTATTATTATTATTATTATTGTTATTTATTTTATCAAATAAATGCAGCCTTGGTGAGCACAAGAGACTTCTTTCAGAAACATGAACAAATCTTAGATCTCTGTATCAAAGTTTAATATTAGTTTTCATTATATTTTTTTTATCATTATTATGAAATATGCCTACTTTTAGCCAGTTAGACTTAAGATACTCATGCTACATTATTGTGCATTTCGGATATAATACAGGTGCTGGTCATATAATTAGAATATCATCAAAAAGTTGATTTATTTCACTAATTCCATTCAAAAAGTGAAACTTGTATATTATATTCATTCATTACACACAGACTGATATATTTCAAATGTTCATTTCTTTTAATTTTGATGATTAGAGCTTACAGCTCATGAAAGTCAAAAATCAGTATCTCAAAATATTAGAATATTTACATTTGAGTTTGAATAAATGACCATCCCTACAGTATAAATTCTGCGTATCTCTTGTTCTTTGAAACCACAATAATGGGGAAGACTGCTGACAATGATCCAGAAGACAAACATTGACACCCTCCACAAAGAGGGTAAGTCACAGAAGGGCATTACTGAAAGGTGTGGCTGTTTACAGAGTGCTGTATCAAAGCATATTAAATGCAAAGTTGACTGGAAGGAAGAATTTGTGTAGGAAAAGGTGCACAAGCAACAGGGATGACCGCAAGCTTGAGAATATAGTCTGAATCTGGAGTCAGTGCATCAAGAGTCACCACGCTCAGACGACTTCAGGAAAAGGGCTACCAAGCCACTTCTGAACCAGAGACAACGTCAGAAGCATCTTACCTGGGCTGTGGAGAAAAAGAACTGGACTGTTGCTCAGTGGTCCAAAGTCCTCTTTTCAGATGAAAGTAAATTTTACATTTCATTTGGAAATCAAGGTCCCAGAGTCTGGAGGAAGAGTGGAGAGGCACAGAATCCATGATGCTTGAAGTCCACAGTCAGTGATGATTTGGGCTGCCATGTCATCTGCTGGTGTTGGTCCACTGTGTTTTCTGATGTCCACAGTCAACGCAGCCATCTACCAGGAAATTTTAGAGCACTTCATGCTTCCTTCTGTTGACAAGCTTTATGGAGATGCTGATTTCATTTCCCAGCAGGACTTGGCACCTGCCCACACTGCCAAAGGTACCAAAAGCTGGTTCAATGACCATAGTGTTACTGTGCTTGACTGGCCAGCAAACTCGCCTGACCTGAACCCCATAGAGAATCTATGGGGTATTGTCAAGAGGAAGATGAGAGACACCAGACCCAACAATGCAGATGACATACATATGACATACTTTTCATTTTCATACTTTTCAGTTTGGCCGAGATTTCTAAAAATCCTTTCTTTGTATTGGTCTTAAGTAATATTCTAATATTTTGAGATACTGATTTTTGACTTTCATGAGCTGTAAGCTCTAATCATCAAAATGAAAAGAAATAAACATTTGAAATATATCAGTCTGTGTGTAATGAATGAATATAATATACAAGTTTCACTTTTTGAATGGAATTAGTGAAATAAATCAAGTTTTTGATGATATTCTAATTATATGACCAGCACCTGTACTGAATCAAATTTGCACTGAAAATTATAGGGCAAATTCTCTAACATTCACACAGTGCAAAACTCATGCAGCTTTTTCAACAAGCACATAAAATCCAGTTGAACCAAAATGCACTGAAATATTGCTGCACAATGCATAATAATTTCTTTACTGAATCCAGTGGCAAAACAATGCAAAGAAATGCTGTCACCAGTCAATGTCAATAAAGAACTAACAATATTTTTCTTTCTTATCAGTTGCTTTCAACAGCCTCAGCAATGATCCTTGTTACAGCTATCAGTCTCTGGATCATCCCTGGAGAGCCACGAATGAAAGTGGAACATTGATTTGTGATGAGTTTTTCTCCATGAGCGGCTGGCACAGACTTTTCTACAATGGAATGGACATCCGAATGCCAGAGAGCTGTGTTGGTTTGTACAGCTGTAATGGATACTACAGTCTGTGGCTCAATGGTCCTCATCCTCAGATAGAAGATGGAGTGGTGACCATAGAGGTCTGTGGGTCTTATGATGCAGGCTGCTGTGAATTTGTTGGTGTACCCATCAGGGTCAAAGCCTGCCCAGGCAATTACTACGTGTATGAATTTGCAGAACAATCCTGGTGTACAACGTACTGTATAGGTACAGTTTTTAAATAGCCTTTGGATTATTTCTTTAAATGTGTCTTTCTTGTTTATGTCGAAATGTTCAAATTGCTTCCTTTCAGATGTCAGCACTATATCACCGACAGCTTCCTTTACAACTTCAGCTGTGACCGCATTCAACATGACTTTGCGTAGGTTGACATAAGGTCAAATTCATTCAATTCCCAGTTGAGTTGATAAAATGCGTCTAAAACCTAATTGGGGCTCTTTACATTTTCATTAGAATTTTGAAAGAGTAATATAAATTTTTGAAACTATAACAGTCATGTGCAATATGTATTGATTCTCACTGACTGTTTCTGTTGTTTGTTCTCAACAGCTGTAACCGACACAGATGACGACCCATGCAATAACTACAGCATTTTTGACGACCAAAATAGAAGCCCAGATTATTACTTTTTTCATCATAATCTGATAAATGGATATGATGACACTCGTGAATGGCATGGCTGGTATCGACTCTTTATTAATGGATCGAGTGCTCAGATGCCTGAGTTGTGCTTCAGTTATATGTCATGTGGACGTTTTAGTTCTCTGTGGCTTGGTGGCCCTCATCCTGAGATAGAAGATGGAGTGGTTACTCGTGAAGTCTACGGCTCTAATTATCAACGGTGCAGTTACTACAGATCTGACCCAATCCAAGTCAAAGCTTGTCCTGGAAATTACTATGTCTACAAACTTATAATGCCAGATCGATTCATCCCAGCCCCTGCATATTGTGCAGGTACAGTCATTCTCCTTCATATTGTACAACAGCATGGCATGCTGTCACAATATAAAATTCTATTTTGTCAGCAACATTTGAACATTTGTTATTGCAATATTAGATTATTTTATTTTTATATTTTCAGTTTTAGAAATGTTATGTTTTTTGTCATTTTTTGTTAGTTGTTTATATATGTGTGTGTGTGTGTGTGTGTTAGTTTTAGTAATGTTTAGTACTTCAACTTATTTCAGTTATATTCCATTTCATTTCAGTTAGTGAAAATAACTCATTTGAACAGTAAAACAATTATTAAACACACAACAATTCAGGAAACACCAAAATATAAACGGTTAACATCAGTCCATTGTTTTGACCAATACTTATTGTAAATTATGAAGTTTATAAAATTGTATATAAAACTAAGGTGCATGTTATCATTTCTGGCTTATGTATATTTGATACGCTTTCTCAGATATATAATTTTTATAATTTAGCACGTAAAAATGCATCGAGTATAAAAAAGTGATTGCAAAAGTAAAAGTCTTGGTGTTTGAAAACAATTTACAAAACCACTGCTGGAGCAAATACACATCTGTGTGCACAACCACACGACTGATACATAGACCGTGTGTCAACTAGCAACTTGCTGTGAATAATAAATAACTATGTACTCTCTTTCATTTTCCTTAACAGTTGTTCTCCCCAGTCCACCAAGTTTTGACCCCTGCTACAGTTATAACAGTCTGGATGAGCCATGGAGAGCAAATACTATTCCTGTGATTGGTGATTGGACTAATTTAAGATGCGATTATGACGTCGACTGGAACGGCTGGTACAGGCTCTTCTACAATGGTCAGAGTGTCCAGATGCCAGAGTCATGTGTTAGTAGAGACATGTGTGGCACTTTTCACCCACTTTGGCTCAACGGCCCTCACCCACAGCTGGAGGATGGAGTGGTCACACGACAAGTCTGTGGTTTCGGATGGAATGACTGCTGTGGTTACATATCTCGTCCCATACGAGTCAAAGCTTGCCCAGGAAACTATTATGTGTATGAGTTTGTCAGGCCGCTATTGTGTGCAGCTTACTGTGCAGGTAGACACATTGTGCTGTGTTCCTTTTAATACATAATATAAAAAATAATCATTTAAAAAGATTGACAGTATTGTGTAATTATTTGTCCCAGACCTTACCCAGACATCAGTGTACACAACAGCAACAGAGGCAATCTCACTCACAGAATCCAGGGGTAAAGTATTTCATATCATATGTTCATGCATTGCTGCAGAACATTTGTATGGCTACATGACACGCTCTCACAAAAGTATGGCTAAATTGTGGAGACATACCATCAAACACGTCTAAACAAACTTGAAGTTTGCTCCAGCTTTTGTCATTAATCCTGTTGTTCTCCTCTTAGGTGAAGGGAACCCATGTCTTGAGCTCAACTGCACTGAGAATGAACAGTGTGAAGAGAAACATGGTGTTTACGGCTGTACCTGCAAGGAAAACCATCACAGATCTCAGCATGACGCCTTTGGTTAGACTCATTCCACAACTACATTTCAATGTTGTTTCTATGATTATAGTTTTGTTTTTGACATTCTCTTGGATGTTTTCTCTCTCAGATTTGATTGAAACCTGTGAAAGCAGCTATGGTTCCATGTCTCTGTCTCGCTGTCAGCTTTTTGAGGCTGGTTTTCCTTCTGACATCTTACACCTCAATGACCCCAACTGCAGAGGAACAATCCGGAATGGCAGAGTGGAGTTCTTTTTTGACAACAATGACCACATCTGTGGCACAAGTCTTGTGGTATAGGATTCATTATGTACATCCATGAATAGTCAACAAATCATTTGATTTGATTTATTTATTTTGTAAATCATACTTTAAAAAGTCCCTTAAAGCACAAATATTCAAATAATATGTCCCTACAGGCCAATGGCACCCACTTCATCTATAAGAACGTTATTGTGGGGGAGCCAAACTCAGCTGGACATCTCATCAACAGGGAAAGTATTCTGAAGCTTTCTTTCAGCTGTGTTTACTCACAAAGCCAAACACTCTCCATGAACATCAACCCTCTGGAGAGGTGGGACTCACCTATTATGAAGAATAAATACATTCTAAATGCATCTCTGAATTGTCTCTAAATTGCTAATTATTTCAACAGCACTGTGCACGTGAACCTTGCTGCTGGTCAAGGGACATATCAGGTCAGGATGATTCCATATCAGGATGTTGAATTCTCCCACCCCTTCGCTGGTAGTGTGAACGTAGAGCTGAATGAACAGATTTTTGTGGAAGTTCGTGTTGATGGAGTTGACAGCCATCAGTTTGCCTCAGTGATTGACACATGTTGGGCTACACCTGTGAATGATCCTTATTACCCTCTTCGTTGGGACCTCATTACTGACATGTAAGCTGTATGTTAATTTAATTTAAAATATAATATTGATTTTTTTTTTTTTCTGTTTTAATTTGTCTATTTAATTTATTTATTTTAAAATGCATCTTTAATGTAAGGTGTGCAAACAGTGCATTTTTAGTGTTTTTTTTTTATCTTTTATTTATTGTACATGAATATATATATATATTTTTTTACAATTTTCATGAGAACTCAACAACTTATATTTGGTTTATATAAATTAACCAAAATAAAAGTTAATGGTTTTTCTTTTTTCCATTTGTTTTTAATTCAGTTTTAAAAATTCACAACACTGGAAACACTGACAACGAAAGTGTAGCAAGGCCCCCAGATTTCTTTATTGTCCATATTTTTAACTTTTAAAACTGTATAGACATAAAAAAGTAAAACTGCCAAACACAACAAAACTTTTAAACCTTACTCAAATTAAAACAGAAAATATAAGAAATAAAACCTGAATCAATATTTAAAAAAAAAAAAAAAAAGCAGTAACATATTAATTAAACTAAAACAACTCTGCAGTGCATATACAACAACAGAGGTAATCCCTCCATTGTTATTGTTTTATGGTATATTTTATTAGATATCTCAGATTTCTTTTTTGATTTAATGATTATCATTATGGATATTCTCAGGTGTCCCAATTCAAATGACAAAGTGGAGCTTCTGCAGAATGGTGTTTCCACATCCAGCCGTTTCTCCTTCAGCATGTTTATCTTCATTTCAAACTCCACAAAGATTTACCTGCACTGCGCTATTCACCTTTGCTTTCTGACAGACAATGACTGCTCAGTGGTGAGTGTACAAATCCTGTCACAACATCAAATGTTTCAGATACTTCTTTTGGGTGTATAAGGAGTTCACCTAATGGATACCTGTGGCTGTTTTCTGCTGATGATGTTTGTGACAAAGATGAAAATCATTTGATGACATTAACTGACATATGACTTGAAAGTCCTGTTTTTGTTACTTTTAGCACTGTGACTCTGAACACCTCCACAGAGAGGTCAGATCTGTGGATTTATGTGACAGTACTTCCATATCTGTGGGTCCTTTGATGCTGTCTGATGGTAACAAAGGTGATTTATGGAATTAAAATAACAAAACAGTTGTGTTGTATCTTGCTCATGCATATCTGGCATATTTTATGTTTGCAATCGATCACAAATCATACTTTGCATTTCCTCTTCATAGGTGTGCAGGTCTCAAACCAAGTGCGGGCGTCCAGGGCTCCAAATCTGTGTGCTTCTCTTATGATATTACTCATTTCTATAAGTGTTCTGACATTCTTCTAGAATGTTCCCACTAATAATAATTTTAAGGATTCTCCCTGTAATCTATGTTTGATGGATTTAGCACTGGTACTATATTCACTTTACTGTATGTAATTCAAACCTCCTTATTTTAAAAAATATTAAAATAATACAGACATTGCTGAACTGAATTTATTTTGCTAAATGTAACTAGTCTCTTTACTCATACGAAATGGAATATACAAAATTGTATGTTTAAATAAACTGATTAAACTGCTTTCTGAAAACATTTTTTTTTTTACTAAAAAACAGAAACCTGCTGTATTTTATCCTGCATTTAAACCCTTATACACTATAAATAGTGTTAGATTATGCATTATTTGGTTCAGTTGAACCTAAAGATCATCTTTCAACAGCAAAATTCCCTGTCAACATTGTGTTCACATGCCGATAACCCACTCATATTATAATTTCCTCATACATTTGTCCTTATACTGAAGATTGTGTGTATTATTTTCATATACATAACAGCACATAACTGTACTCTATACATAAAACCTTAACCCTTGTGCGGTCTTTGGTCATTTCTGAGTGGAGAATTTTACAATTTGAATTTTTAAAAATCGTAGCTTTACCAGAATGGTACGAAACTCAGTCACTTTTATGGCACTTGGTATGTGAACACAAAAAAATAAATTGAGGGCATAATTCGAAAAAGCTAAGTGGTCGTAAAACAAAATAGTTTCAGTCAAAAATGACCGACCATAGGAAATGAATGGGAAATTGGAAAAAATTAAATAAAATACAGAAATTTTTTGTGTGTACAATCTACAAATCCCCAAAAATGCAGAAGAAAAATGCACAGCAATGAAGGGGTGAAACTCTAAAACATCTAGAGTGCAAAATCAACATCCACTCACACACACTTGTACAACACATCCCAATGAACTGGTGTGCCTGTAACACAACAACTATGTAAAATAAAATCAATAATTGAACTACAATGCAGTAAAAACAGCAAGGAATGGGTTATACTCTAAAACATCAAGAGTGTAAAACAGATACATCCACTCACACACACACACACACACACACACACACACTATTATACACACTCAAATTAATTGGTATGGCTATAACCATATAGCCAAAATGAGTTAGAAGACTGAAATAAGAGGTTGAAATCAGATCAGACCCAGAAGGATTAGGCTCTGATAAAGCATTCCTGTTCATTTTTGTTACATTTGTATAGAGTTTTAATGTTTTGAGTAACAAAATGCTTTCTGTGTTCAGGGTTGACTGTAGTAATAACCTATTAAATAACCTACCAAAAACCTATATAACAACCTATATAATAAAAATGCAAAAAAAAAAAATATATATATATAAACCTTGACAAAAAGTAGTCTTTGAGAATGCCTAAATATACATTTATATCCACAACCTAATAAAAGTAAACAATTATGTCTTAAAACAACCAGGGAATTCACAAGTCTCTCTATAGAGTCCTATACAGGCAACTAGTGGTTACACCATGAAATTACATGTTTTTTCTTTCTTTGCTCACACCAGGAGGTGCTAATCTGCATTCAAAAATGGGATTGTAAAGGCCTAGTGTCTATTTTCATCTGAAATACTGCATAAATTGAAAAATAATTTTAAAAAAATTAGAAAAATAAATTTTTGTACCATTTTCAATGGGACAAATTGGTCATAATTATTGCATAAATATTAATTAGTACCATAAAATTCTCTCAAAATGCAAAATAAAAAATATTATGGAACAAAAATATATTAGATTGATTTTACTGAAGCAAAAAAAACTTCACTTTTGACCGTGAAGACCATGAGTGTGACTACCAAATGAGGAGTGCACAAGGGTTAAACATGATGCCTAATTTTGTGTTTAACTGTATAGAACAAATAATCAAATTAATCAACAGTTTATCATAATTAAGTAAAGTCATTCTATCGCTGGTCTGGATATACAGGAAAATTTACATTTATGACAGACATTGGTCGCGCGAGAAACAAGTCTTTCCAGTGCCTGAAGGACATTTCTTATGGTTGTCATTTAAAGCAGCTGCAGAATGTGCTCAGACCACCAACTGTTGCTGAACATATTTCTTTTATGATTCTTAGGTTCATTCTATAAACAAGATGTGCAACATTCATGCATTGTCTTTTAATTCATTAAATATCTAGAACCAAAGTCTGAACCTGTGGTTATCAGTTTTTATGCCCAGATCATTATTTAGCACATTAATCCAAGCTTACAGTATACTTGGAGCAAGCCTGGGTCTTGCTCAAAAAGTGAAAGTGACATGTGGCCAAGTATGGTTACTCGTAGCAGTTGGGGGTTCAGTGCCTTGCTCAAGGGCACCTCAGTCGTGGTTTTGAGGGTGGAGAGAGCACATTTACTCCCCCCACCAACAATTCCTACCGGACCTGAGACGTGAACTTGCAACCTTTGGGTTATGAGTCCAACTCTCTAACCATTAGGCCACGACTCTCTAGGCCCCTCAAGGGCTCAGTGGTGCTCATGACTCGCTCCTCAGTGGATGTGAACTTGCAACCCTCAGACATTTTGCCTGAGGATCTGGTAAAACAAACAAAATCTAAACCCAGCTGTGCAGTCAGCACAACACAACAACAACAAAACTACTACTGAAATACATTTAAATAAAACTAAAATGTAATATACAGAATATAAAACAGGAACATTTTGAAGTCCACCACTTGAGAACCACTGACAGTATAATTATACAGCATTTCTTTGTAAACAGTAGATGCACAAGAAAAAAAAATAAAATAAAAAAAACTGCTCAAATTATGATTATCATAGGAATTCTGTCATTTCACATGAAAAGAAAACTGGTTTAGGCATTGATTAGAAACTATGTTTCCAGACAGTATTTTCTCAATAAATGTGCAGATAAGCCTTGTTTGATAACAGCTGCTCAAAAAATCACAAGTTACTCTAAAACTGTAATGCTACTAATGAAGTTTACATCACATAATTGTGTTTTCATTCAGTTTGACTCAACCCTAAATTATTTTGTACAAACATGGTTATTCTGCCATTCTTCAAATTCTAATATGCAGTAGTGATCAATATCACAAAACAGTTATGCAATGTGATTTTGAAATAGCTGTTTATGTGTTTATTCCACTCAATAATAATTAAGAAGAAAAAAACTGTTAAGGGTAGCTATATGAAATGTTAAAAAGAAATGTGTGGAATTGATGTGTCAACCTAATGCCGGTTGAAAATCACAAAACTTGTTAGTCCTGTTGCTTCCCAATATCACTTAACTTCAGTTTCAGGTTTGTTTGCTCTTTGACACATTCATCAGGATGATATATCTCTTCTTAATTATTCTCTATTTCTCTCTTATTCTTAATTCAGGTTTAGAATGTTCAGGCATTACATGATCAATTCTCGTTAAAAGGGTTATTAAATGCAATAGATAAGCATGATATGTAACATAAAGCAAGCTTGAATTTTTCAGCAAGAGTAGGAAAGTGTTCCACCTTGTGGTTCTTTGGATAAATGCAACCTGTTCATACTTGAGGTGCTTTTAATGCATCACACTTTTTATGGTTAAACTATAGATATTAGCGGTAAATGCATATCTGTATAATATGTAGTCTTTCATAGATTTATATAACTTATTCAGTGTATCAACAAGTTTGTTACAACAATTTTACAAATATTATAGGCCTATTTAAATAAATAAATGAACAAGACCAGTTACAGCATAGCCTACTCCAGCTCATGGATTCACCCTAGTGTCAAATCACTAAGGCCCGGTTTCACAAACGGGGTTTAGCTTAAACTACTAGGACTAGGCCTTAGTTAAATTAAGATATTTAAGCAACTTTTACAAAAATGCCTTTGAAGAAAACATTAAGGTGTTCATCTTGACACAGAACAATGACACTGACATATTTTAAGATATGTCAGAGCAAGATATTTTCAGTTGAGACAGCTCAAACATGCATTTTAGTCTGGGACTACCTTAAGCCTTGTCTGTGAAACCGGGGGTAAAAGTTTTGAAAAAGTAAATCGTTATGCCACGTGACTTATCCAGTTTGACCGACTCATTCCGAAGCACTGATTTGAAATGCAAGATTCCAAGCTTCCTGAAGCAGTGTAAAGCCATTTTAACTATATATGCTAGTCGATGGCAGTAGTTGACAAACAACAATTTGCTTCAGTGATTGACTTGTGCATGATTCATATTACTCTCTCCGCTGGGACCCGCCCATAGTATACAAACCGATTGTAGATAACCGGCGAACTTGGAGAAACATTAACTGATTCTGTCCATAAAAAAGCTAAGCTCTCTTTAGTAGCGTTTCAGTAACGAAGTTATTTTACTAATTAATTAGCAGAGTAGCCTGCTACTATGGTCCTGACATTTCAACAATAAAAACGTAGTAAGCGGGTTGTTTAAAACCAAGTGTGTTCAAACGTTTGATTCTTTTGTATCGATTCTTTTCAGTGAATCGGTCGAAACGAGAATTATCAGTTTTAATCTGCCTTTCTCAAAAGATTCGTAAATTTAAGTAGAATGTAGAGACTAACTGGCAAAAATCTAAGGCAAATCTCTGAACATATCTAAGGCAGTGTTTCCCAACCTTTTTTTTTCTGTCAAGGCACAATAATTAATAATTGTAACATGGTGTCATCAGAGTTGGTATTTTGGCTTTATATATGATCAGACACTTGCACTTAATTTCTGAAAATCATACTCAAATTGAGTTAATGAGGTTTTTGAGGAGCCAGTGACAAAGGTAGGCCTATGTGTTTTGTCCATCATTAGAATGGCTGCATCTGGGGCAGTAAATTAATACCATCACGTTTTCACCAGTTTGCAGGTTATAAAGGTTATTGTAGCTATAATATGGGCGGTCAGTTTCTCTTGTTATTAAAGTGCCCCTATTATGGATTTTTGAAAATTACCTTTCATGCAGTGTGTAACACAGCTCTAAGTGAATGATAACATCCTGCAAAGTTTTAAATCTGAAAGTGCACCATGTATAAATTTATTGTCTCTCAAAATAAAGAGTGACTCTGAATCATTGAAACAAGTCGTTCCCAAGCGTTACATGTTGACGTCAACATGAAACATTAGCATATTTCCCGCCCACTTCTTGAGTCCTGTAAAAACTTGACCATCAGTAGATTTTCGCGTTGGTCGAGTTAGATACTTGCGTTGGTCCGAATGAAAATGCAAATTCATTCTTTGCCACTAGGTGCCGCTTTTGGAGCGTTAAAAGCTCACAAACACACTTTAAAGGGGTGGTTTACTGCGATTTCACTTTTGTCATTTTAAATAGTGTGTAATGTTGCTGTTGGTGCATGAACAGTATCTGCAAAGTTGCTGCGCTGAAAGTTCAACGTAAGCGGAGATATCGTCTTTTAAAAATCAGGAAGTTTAATGCCTACAAAAACGACTCATATGGGACTACAACGAGATACTTCCCGGGTTGCATACGTAAAAACCCATAAATTTGCATCAACCCCTCCCTCCGGAACATGCCAAAGAGGGGGCAAGGCCATGTTCTGTGGCTTTGTCGAAGAGGAAGAGTTATAGTGGAGAGTTGTAGCCATGCCGTTGAAACAGTGTTATTTTCACCCAGCTGTCAGGTCTTCTGTGTTCGGGCTTCCTACGGATGCTGTAGTTCGTCAACAATGGTTAAAATTTATGTTTGATTATGTTCCTGACAATTACAATCCTAATTTAGCTCTCTGTGCTGCGCATTTTACGGAAGACAGCTTCCAGAATCAAGAGAGTTCAATGCCAGATTCTTTCTGCTGGTCAGCCAAAGATCAACCGTGCCGTCATCAGTACTTCTGCAGTTCCGCGCTGCAGAATAATAGTCCTCCGCTGCTGCAGGTGTACGGATTTATAACCGTTTTATTGCCACTATATTTCCTCTTTTTCTCATCAAACAAGCAGACTAATGAATAGCTCGACACAACTCCTGCCGAGGCAGTCTCTAGACAAGGCTTTTTTCTGTGTAGACCAGAGGTTCTTAAAGTGATCCGCGAAATAATTTGCTATAGCCTACCATATTTTTCAGACTGTAAAGTCACTGTTTTTTTTATCATGATACATACAGTGATTTTTTTTCCAAAGTGACTTATATGATGCATTTAAGGCCAAATAATCTAAATGTAGACTTTTAAAAGTAGGCGCGTCAAGTATCACTGTGGATTGGTTCCTGTGGTGGTGTGAGACAGAAAGATGTACAGGGAGACCAAGACGCGCCAAAAGTGTTGCATGCTGTTGTTTTCTTTATTTTTCAAAGGCATGACATTTTGTAGTTATTGTGAATGTACACACACACAATATATATATATATATATAGAGTATTTAGTTATTTCCCCTGTTGAGGGAAAAAAAATATAAGTGAACATAAATTAATACTCAATATTAATTAAATAAACTGCTTTAAAATGAGTGCTGCATATTTCCTGTGCACTGCAATACTGGTCTGTGCTTGACTGTAGTCCCGTGTGTCTGCTTATTGATTTAACCCATCGCAGTGTATTGGAACTGTGTGAACTAGGGCAACTCACCTGTTCTAAAGGCTATAGCTACCTTCTTTTTTCGAAACACACACACACACAATATCCCGCTCGCACTTGCCCATTTAATGGCAGAGAATGCTCTCTTTTTTTTTTCTTTTCTTTCTGAAGCGGATGCAAATCTGTCGTAAAATAACTTGTGGTGTATATTCCAAGCGTTCTGAGGGTATATCATATGGGTTTGGTGAGAAACAACCAAAATGGCAAGTTTTTACTTTTCTTAAAATCTCACATTCCTATGTGCGAGTGGGCAGCAGCTCGTGCCGCGCACGAGCGTGTATTTTGAGATACAAATTCTCATCAATTTTAATAAAATACAAGACTACATTATAAAACTCAGGAGAGTATGTATTTTAATATCTCTGTTCTCCGGTTGTCAGTCATAATGACAGTTTCTTGCGTGAACGTTATAGGCCGATTATACGATTTGCCTATTATACTCAATTATATTCTTTCCTTTTCGTATTAGTGTTTAAAATATTTATTTTGAAATGAATTAAGTAATTATTTACTTAATTAAACAAACAATTAAGCAGGGTAGGGTATAACAGCTGTCATATCATACCCAGCCATGCCCAGCTGATGCAAAGAATAGAATTTATATCTACACAGAAGCAAGCCCAGTCTATAGACAACCAAGAACGAATACGTTTGTTGGGAAGCTTTGAGGTCGTTACCATTAAAGAGAAGTGATGAGAGTTCACATGATCCATCTGGCATGTAAACAAAAGTTTTGTATAGATTTATAAATAGATTTATAAAACTTTTTGGAATGGAATTTATAACGTGCTTAAATTGTTTACATTCAGTAGCTATTTAGAACACAAGTCACTGAAGGATAACAAACTCCTCATTCAATAAATGAAGAACTAGCCCAACCAAGAGTAGGGTGAATTCGGGTAATCTGGGACACCTAAACTCCAGTGTGTTTATTTCCTGTTCTAATCAAATTTAGTCAACAGGACTTTTACTATAATTTTAGCATGGATGTCATGTGACAAAAATCACATGACTTCATGGGGGTGATTCCACAGAAAGGGGCGGGGCACTTGTCAATCAAGAAGCTCCCCTGGGAATTGCATGACAAGGTCAATGACATAGGATTCTGACTAGATTAATGTTAAGGACATAAATCTGTCATAAATAAGACAATGTTCCTAATCGTTGTCAAATTATGTTTGTGATCTATTCAAGCAACAAAATATGTATTAAAGTGTTGAAAATGTGTTTTAGTTTTTTTTCTTTCAAACATTTTTTTTGTTGTCCCACATTATCAAATATGATTGAGAATGTGGGACAGCATGCTTTGGGTAATCTGGGACAGTCTTCAAATGGAGGAAATATGCATTTAGGGACTTCATAAATCTAATGACAAGGGTTAATATATGCCATAATGAGAAATGGGTGTTAATTCTGGAGGTTATAACATTAGCACAAGTTCACAGTAGCTAGCAGCTAGCTAAACCAGCTAGCTAGAGAGATGCTACAGAGATGGAATCTGGGAAACGTATTCCAATAGCAAGCAAAGTTATAAGGATGAAGTAAACCGTTAATTTCATTTCCCAAATTCCCAGTTAGTTTAGTATATACAACGGTTCAAATCACTGAGCAGGAGGGGGATCTGCGCCCAGGCCAGTTCAAAATGTTCTGTTCACAAACGCACACACACACACCAACCCACCCACACACCCACACACCCACACACAGACACAGTCATTAAGTCAGCTGAAATATGAAAATATCCATGGCCTTTAATTAACTCAATGAAATGTATTACAAAATGCAATGGCACCACAGCGTCAGGAAAAGAGATGGCAACAGAAAGAGCGAGGAAGAGAGAGGGAAATAAGAGAAATACGAAGAAGCTAAACCAATGTAATGAGAGTAGAATGAAGGGAGCTATTGGTGATATTGTGTTTGGCATGCATAAAGTATGGTGAATATAGGCTTTTTTTAGGCCTAATACATATGTCCCCAGATTATAAAGTGACCTGTCCCAGATTATCAAATTCAGGCAGAATTTTTTGGGGGGACACCAAAACACTTAATAGGTGTGGCATGTCTCCTCTGGGCATAATATCTACATTATTTCTTCTGGTGTGGTTAGAAAACATCTTAGGGATTTCAGAAAAGTCTAATGTGTTGATCTAATGTGTTAGATAGATATCGAAATAAATCGCAGAAGTCAGAATTGCAAAAAATGTCACAGATTACCCGAATTCACCCTACATAGATGTATAGCCTAAATAGACTGTTGTTCTATATTGGGGTTCTGTGTGGAATGAAGGTGTGATTATATAATCTTTTCCAATACAGCAAAACCTGTTGGTGTCTTTGTTTTTGTTTTTTTTCTATCTTTTCTTATCTGTGCTTCTCATCCACTCTGCACAGTGCAGCTTCACACCGATTTAACTCTGCACAGCTAAATAAAACAGGCTTGGTGTTGATTAAAATTTCTGAAATAAATATTTCTGTAAAACGCTTAGTTTGCACAGAAGAAAGCCCGATCTAGGACCTGCCCCGTACAGTTTAAGAATCGGTATACTGATACAGCAGCAGAGGACTATTATTTTCTTGAACGGAACAGAGGAAAGACTGATGACGTCACGGGTTCAGATTTGGTTGACCAATCGGCAGAAAGGGGCGTCTCATGACCGCCCACAAGGGGAAAACGAATTTTGAAGTCGTTTATCCGTTTTCTACCCCGTGAACCAAAAAATGAGAATCGAGCCAAAATCTTGTTTTTGCGCTTCTCTGAACAAACGAAAAAATGAAAATAGGCGCCGTTTTCTCGTTTTTGTACTATCAATATTAAATCAAAAAACGAATGATCAGATGATACACGACTGACAATTTGAGGATACAATGGCGTTACGAGGTTTAGTCACAAGCTCATTTGAACCCACAAACCGACATAACATTAACAATGACCAATAGCACTGATTTAAAACAATAACGAAGTGTAATAGGAAATATAAAGGAAGTTTTTGATAATTTTCCACGGCTACCTTAGATTCTAAGCTGAGGTACAGTGCTGCTTGTTTCCAGTAGTGATGAATATTCAGTTTTAGGCTCAGTTCTCTTGTTTTCACAGATGATAGAAAATGATCAGATATACTTATTTTTGTTCATTTCTTTAGGCTACTTGAAACCATGTCCTGCCCCTATGTTTGGGCTCCGGAAGAAGTGTCTAGTGTTCCATCTGTGTATTTCCTTATTGATTTAAGGATTTTGTAACGATAGATAGATAGATAGATAGATAGATAGATAGATAGATAGATGTAGTCCCAAAATATCTATGTTTAATCTGCATTCTGGGCAGTGAACATTAGATGGCACTGCATACAAACAGTTGCGGGCTGAGCCTGTAGTCACTTAGAGGCAGGGAGTTACATTTGTATCAGCATAATTTTCTCAGTTCTGTGCAGAGTGGACATTTGTATCTTAACGGTGCATTGTGTAACTGTGTCTCTGGCACTGAAAGAAGCATGTTTGTCTTACATGATCGATATGCATCTCACCTCGTCAAGCTGGGGATGAAATTGAAATTGATTTGTGACCAGTGTTATTCAAAAGATCCACCCTGTGATGCAGCTCTTTGTCTGCAATGACACAAGTCTGTGGGATATAAAAGGGTCATGATGATTTCTTTGAGAGTTCTTGACGTTTCGAGGTTTGTTGTACACTAACAAGGATAATTATCAAACCACACCTTCTCTTACATACATTTTTCAACAGCAGATATTATTCCATCTGTGGTTCCATTACTTTGAGTAACGTGTCCTAATTAGCTAACTATAAAGATGAAACACTTTCATTTATTATGCATTGTGATTTCTGCATTTTTAAAATATGAGGTGCACCTCACTCCATTAGGAAAATGAGAGCCCATGTTGTTCTTTTGACACAGAATCACATGTTTAAAGGATGCCAACAATGAGCCCAACATTTGCTCTATGGTACAATGTCTGGCACACTGATCCACAAATGCTCGCCAAGACTTTCAAATAGCATGTAATTACATTCATGCATCCTGTATCCTCATATGAATTTGTTAACATTGTTGGTGCTTTAAAGGAATAGTTGACCAAAAAAAAAAAAAAAAAAAAGAAAAGAAAAGAAAGAAATAAAGAAAATTCCAATGTAAAAAGTGCTGCTATTTTCAATACAATGAAAGTGAATGGTGACCAGAAAATAATCCACTATATTTTCCTCTTAAGCCATACTGTATGTTAGCAGATATGTAAATTGTTGTTTACTGTTAAATTTCCCCTTGCTCTTTCAAATCTTATTCATGCAAATTGAATATGTGCATATTTAAAATCAGTGCTTCATGACTTGATACAAGATACACTAGTCTGATTTGCCACCATTTATCATCATAGTTTCATCATTGTCTTGATGCATCATATTTGAATATATATATATATATATATATATATATATATATATATATAGGAATTGCGGATATTTAGTCTGTAGACTGTCATCTAACACTAATTTAAAGAGGATGCATATTATAGCAAAGATTTAACCCTTCAGGAGCACTACTACTTGGAGAGCGCTTTGCCCTTTCAGAGAATAGTCACCAAAAAATGTGCTGAACATTTACTCAGTCTCAGGTCATCCAAGATGCAGATGAGTTTGAGTTTGTTTTGTTCATCAAAACAGATTCAGAGTAATTAAGCATTACATCTTGCACAATGGATCCTTTACAGTGAATGGCCGTCAGAATGAGAGTCCTGATAAAAACAGCATCACAATAATCCACATGACTCCAATCCATCAATTAACATTTTGTGAAGTGAAGAACTGTGTATTTGTAAGAAATCCATCATTAAGACGTTTTTAACTTAAAACTTTTGCTTCTGGTTAAAATATGAGTCCTCCATACATCCAATATTTCTCCAGTGAAAAAGTAATCTCATCTGAATCAGGAGCGAAATATGCACAGATGTTTACAAACGAAAACTATCCAAAACAGTTCTAAACAAATATGTCAGTGCATTTTGATGTGAGAGGACAACAGGTGATGAACTTTTCACTGGAGGAAGCGTTATTATTGATTATGGACACACATTTTGTCCAGGAGTGATGGTTTAAAGTTAAAATGCCTTAATGAATGGATGTGTTGGTTACAAACAAATATATATATATATATATATATATATATATATATATATATATATTTTTTTTTTCACTTCACAAGACATTAATTGATGTACTGGAGTCATGTGGATTACTTGTGAATTATTATGATGTTTTTATCAGCTGTTTGGACTCTCATTCTGACGGCACCCATTCACTGTAGAGGATCCATTGGTGATTAAGTGATGTACTGCTAAATTTCTCAAAACCTGTTCTGATGACGAAACAAAATCATCTATATCTTGAAAGACCTGAGGGGGAGTACATACTCAGCAAATTTTCACTCCCTAGGATTGGTAAAATTAATTAAGTAAATTATGACAGCATTTTCTTTTCTGAGCAAACTGTTCTATTAATGCAAATGATGAACATACGGGTACGTATATATCTAGCTTGACTGGGCCTGCCAAAGCCTGAACTGGGTGAATTATTATTTAAAGGCCAGAGAGATGAACTAATCAAACAGAGGACAAGGGCCATTACCCAGCCATGAGAGAGAAAAAAAGAGGGGAAGAGAAAGATTAATAACAAGCGTCTGTGATTCTACAAAAGCCTGTTAGTCTGCAACTCGCTGAAGCTTTAGAAATTTCAACATATGATGTTACTCAGTTGTTAACACGGATAATGAACAGACAAAAAAGTTCAGCTCTTGAGTTCAGTTTTTCATTTTGTTGTTTACTTATTCAGCCAGGAATCGGAGATGCTGTGAAAGTCTCATCACAGATGATGCCCTCTCAGAATATATGTCTCTCACCAAAGATACTGATTTATGAATGATAATTAAATGTTCTGTGGAAGAACGAGCGGGAGAAGTCACCATGTCACAGATGTACACACACACACACTCACAGACACGCACAGACATTTGCTGATTACTTTCGGCCCGGCCATTCATTCATATGTCTGTGTGGATTTTCTATCTGCATTTTCTCCATAATGAAATGCTGACTTTGTGGCATGTTTGATTTAAATGATTTTAGCATACTTTGATATCACTGGCTCACAAATGTGATCTATGCAGAACTCATTAAAATAGCAGAAACTAATATCAGGGAGACCAATAGGACATTACCTGTACCTGCCTCCTCCGGAGAGCAGAATTATCTAGGAAACACAGTGTCGTAAACAGGAATCCAAGTTAATGATGCTTTAATGATTCATGAAATAATGGCCTGTGCTGCTGTATTTAACCATCCCAGTGCAGATACAACTCTTTTTGAATTAACTCTGATTCTCTCTTGTTTGGCAGTGATTCATAGACACAAAATCAGGGCTGTTTTCTCTGAGGATGTGTTGTTGATTAAGTCAATGTAGGTGTAGTTTCCAGATTTCTCTGATCATGTACGGTGACAATATGTATGTTTCTGAGATCATATGTTGTGTATATCACAATTAATGTTGTGTGCTGCAATGGTAAACAGCCTTGTTCATGTTTGCATTATCATGCATTATACACTGGTGCAATTGATGTAAAACATTTTTCTTTCCAGAATTGCAATTTTTACTGGAATTAAAACTTTGATTCAGTGTCAACATGGAATGACATAAACAACAAGTATTAACAATTAAAAGACCAACTAACAGTAATTTAACTGTTAAGTAACTTCAACTTTAATGTTATTTAAACTAACATTAATTTAGCTATATATATATATATATATATTAGAGCTGGGCAACGATTAAATGTATATTTATTTTGTATATAAAGACACACATATACAGTATATATTTTGAAAATATTTACATGTATTTACATGTATATATCTATATTCATATAATTTATATTATATATAAATATATTTAAAACATATTTCGCTTAAATATATACATACATGTGTGTGTCTTTATGTATACATAATAAATATATACAGTACACACAGATATATTATGTACAAAAATGTTTTTGTTACTTTGTATTGTTATTATTTTGTAAAATCCTTTTATTTTATTTTTTTTAAATAGTACAGTACGATTTTAAACCTGTAAACCTGATGAGACTTCATGACATTTTAATAAAACATATGGGAAACAGTTTATATGTTGGGATTTGAATGTATTATCTATCATTATAGTGATCATGACCTAATAATAAACAACAATAATTTACTGTATTTAATCATAATATTAATTTTCAAATATAAGCCTACTATTATTTATTTCAATTCATGTTTGTTCATATACTATTTTTATATATAAGTTTATACATATATATATATATATATATATAGATAGATGCTTCAAAAGCATTTGATCAAATTAATCACACTAGGCTGTTTATGAAGTTAGGGGTTCCCCCATATTTGATTAGGATTTTACAGTACTGGTATATACATCAACCAATACAAGTCAGATGGGGTAGGAGTGTTTCGGCACACTTTTATGTGACGAATAGGGTTCAGCAAGGTGGAATATTATAACCTCTTCTTTTTAATTAGTATATGGATGATCTCTCTGTTGAGTTAAATTAATGTAAAACTGGATGTGTAATAGGAGATAGTCTTATTAATCATTTGATATATGCTGATGATTTAGTTATTCTGTCCCCTTATAGTTCTGGGCTACAGCAGTTGCTACGTGTATGTTCATATTATGGTGTGCAGCATGATATTGTGTTTAATACGAAAAGTGTGGTTATGATTGTTAAAACAGATAATAGCAAAAAATAATAAATAATAAATAATAATAATAAAAAATAGCACTTTTTAGAGCGTACTGTACTTCATTTTATATGTCACACTTATGGTGTAGTTATAGTCAAGCTAAAATGAAAAAGCTTCAGGTGGCATTTAATGATGCATTAAGAATCCTGCTTAAGTTCCCAAGGTGGATGAGTGCAAGCCAATTGTTTGTATCTAGTGATGTTCCTACTTTGCATGCCGTTTTAAGGAATTATATGTATAGTTTCATGTGTCGATTAAGTGATTCAAGAAATACAATTATAATAGCCTTAAATGATCCCATATTAAGTGATACAAGGTATTCTTCCTTGTTTTGGAAGCACTGGAATTCAAGTTTGTATGTTGATTGTTGTATGTGAATGTATGTTGGTATGTAATTTTCTTCTTTTGTGTATTTCATTTTTATTGTGATATGGACCAAATGGTCTGAAATAAAGAAATAAAGAAATAATATATACAGGTGCTGGTCATATATTTATAATATCATCAAAAAGTTGATTTATTTCACTAATTCCATTCAAAAAGTGAAACTTGTATATTATATCCATTCATTACACACAGACTGATATATTATTTATATATATTATTATTTCTTTTAATTTTGATGATTAGAGCTTACAGCTCATGAAAGTCAAAAATCAGTATCTCAGAATATTAGAATATTTACATTTGAGTTTGAATAAATGACCATCCCTACAGTATAAATTATGGGTATCTCTTGTTCTTTGAATCCACAATAATGGGGAAGACTGCTGACTTGGCAATGATCCAGAAGACGGACATTGACACCCTCCACAAAGAGGGTAAGTCACAGAAGGTCATTACTGAAAGGTGTGGCTGTTTACAGAGTGCTGTATCAAAGCATATTAAATGCAAAGTTGACTGGAAGGAAGAATTTGGGTAGGAAAAGGTGCACAAGCAACAGGGATGACCGCAAGCTTAAGAAAACAGTCAAGCAAAGCTGATTCAAACACTTGTGAGAGCTTCACAAGGAGAGAACTGAAGCTGGAGTCAGTGCATCAAGAGTCACCACGCTCAGACGTCTTCAGGAAAAGGGCTACCAAGCCACTTCTGAACCAGAGACAACGTCAGAAGCATCTTACCTGGGCTGTGGAGAAAAAGAACTGGACTGTTGCTCAGTGGTCCAAAGTCCTCTTTTCAGATGAAAGTAAATTTTACATTTCATTTGGAAATCAAGGTCCCAGAGTCTGAAGGAAGAGTGGAGAGGCACATAATCCATGTTGCTTGAAGTCCAGTGTGAAGTTTCCACAGTCAGTGATGATTTGGGCTGCCATGTCATCTGCTGGTGTTGGTCCACTGTGTTTTCTGATGTCCACAGTCAACGCAGCCATCTACCAGGAAATTTTAGAGCACTTCATGCTTCCTTCTGTTGACAAGCTTTATGGAGAGGCTGATTTCATTTTCCAGCAGGACTTGGCACCTGCACACAGTGCCAAAGGTACCAAAAGCTGGTTCAATGACCATAGTGTTACTGTGCTTGATTGGCCAGCAAACTCACCTGACCTGAGCCCCATAGAGAATCTATGGGGTATTGTCAAGAGGAAGATGAGAGACACCAGACCAAACAATGCAGATGAGCTGAAGGCCACTATCAGAGCAACCTGGGCTCTCATAACACCTGAGCAGTGCCACAGACTGATCGACTCCATGCCACGCCGCATTGCTGCAGTAATTCAGGCAAAAGGAGCCCCAACTAAGTATTGAGTGCTGTACATGCTCATACTTTTCATTTTCATACTTTTCAGTTGGCCAAGATTTCTAAAAATCCTTTCTTTGTATTGGTCTTAAGTAATATTCTAATATTTTGAGATACTGATTTTTGACTTTCATGAGCTGTAAGCTCTAATCATCAAAATTAAAAGAAATAAACATTTGAAATATATCAGTCTGTGTGTAATGAATGAATATAATATACAAGTTTCACTTTTTGAATGGAATTAGTGAAATAAATCAACTTTTTGATGATATTTTTATGAATAGACTATATTAGACTATATAATAGACTAGACCTGAATACATGGTATATGTAGAAATTTACATAAACCTAGTTTAATAAATGTTGTTGGTTATTGTAAGTTCAAAAGCAATGCATAAATGCATTATACCAGAGTATAATAGTGAAACCGTATTGGTTGCTTAAGGTAAATTGTCTTTCAAATGCCATGCAATCTCAGTCTTACTGTTATAACTTGCAGTTCTCAGAGTCTGCTTTGATGTATGACCTCTCAGTTTGCAAAACTGGACTTCCTGATATGGACACTCACATTTGCAAGTGTGCTCATCGTTCACTTGTCTTTGTGCGACAGAAAAGTTGTCATTCACCATCAGCTGTCTCTTTTCCAGCTTACAGCACATAGGTGAAGTTCTGTTCAGCGTCTCCATCTCTTGCACTCCATCTCTTTCTGATGTGACACGGCTCACTAGCCTGACTCTCCCATTAAGGCTGCACATATACCCTGCTCTTCGCTGCCAGTTGTACTTCTTTCCTGCTCCCTCTCATCCTCCTCCTCTTTCGTGTTTTCTTTGCATTGTGTCATAAACTGACGGCTACTGGTTTTTGTTCTGTCTGTTCTGACAATTGAAGCAAGCAAAAAGACATGCAAGGCAAGAGTGGGCAGGCATATGTCAGACTATGCTATACTTTCCGTCGAGAGGCAACGTTTTATGAAAATACAGAGAGTAGCATATAGTATTGTCGTTATAAATATAGCCTGTGACTTCCTGTATAGGCAGCGATTAACACATCTTTACGATGAATTTGCTTTATATCAAACACAAATATAATAGATTACCATGAAGAGAAAAATATTTGCTGGCATGATTCATCACCTCATTCTTATAATAGCTATGCTTTATTTAGCTCTGAGTCTAATTACTCCATTCCTTAGTGAATGAGGTGTTGTGCTTCAAGACTTGCTAGTTTAACAGAGGGAGTTGTTGGCTTCAGAGCAATATAAGCTTATGGCTGATCACAGACCAGTCCAGATGCTAAGCTTATCCTTGGAAAGCCCCGGTTGGCATGGCAATAGGCCCTAAAGCACACCCTCCATCTTTGTTGGCGGCTGGGAGAGGTTTTTTTTGGGCTAACTCAACAGATGCTTCTCGGACTGTGAACTGCTCCAAGGGGGTTGTGGAAATGGGAATGAGCTCTAGATTACTTTAAGATAAAATCAAATGTTTTGAACTTTGACACACTGTGTGTATGGAAGGTCGCTAGTTTGAGAGGTCTCTGGGACCGAGCTCGACGTCTGTGGTGTTTGTTGTTGTTTCAAAATGACTGAACCCAACTGCTTTCTTCTCACAGTCTTGATTTGTCCTCTTCAGAGAGCGACTGAAACAACTTAAAGGACTACAGGTGTTCACCCAACCATGAAAAAGGGTCTTTATTTACTCACCATCATTCGTTTATTCATTTCATGTTGTCAAGCTTCAAAAACGACAAAAAAATGCACCATAAAAATATTCCATTTGACTTCTCTTTTAAAATTCATATAATAGATTTGTGTGAGAAAATCAAAGGTTGTTTTTCACTATAAATCTTCTAGTCCACAATTCTCATTCTCATTCCAGCTTCATACTGTTACGGGGCTGACGAGACGAGAGACGTGCGGATCCATATGCAGACTTTTATTGAATCAGAGACGTGGTCAAACAGGCAGGGTCGAACAATGGCAGACAGGTATATAAAGGCAAAGCAAAGAGTTATCTGAAACAGGTGTGGGTCAGGCGACAGCGAACAGTATCAAGAGGGCTAGACAAGAGAGGTAATCCAAAACGTGAGTGATAGTCCAGGCAGGGGAAAACACAATCCGACAAAGGCTAGGCTAGGCAAGGCAAGACTAGGAAAACTAACGGGGCTCTGTAGGGCAGCGATAATGCATACAATACTCGGCCCCCGACGGAAGGAAAGTCCAGGGTTTAAATAGAGTGTGTGATCAGTGTGTGCGTGTGATTAGTGCAATGAGTGATTGGTGACAGCTGTGATCAGTAATGGGTGATGGGAGTTGGAGTCCATTGTGATGTGTGGTGTGAAAGTCAATGTGGTGAGCGAGTGACCTCTGGTGGTGAATGAACGGAAGTGCAGACCAGATTCGTGACACATACTAGCACATCATGTTTGATTCAGTGTTATTTCAATATTATTTTTATCTTATTTTTAAGTATTTTTTACTTTAGTATTTATACTTTTTGAATTAGTTTTTTTCTATTTTATATTCATTTAATTTTAGTTTTAGTAATTTCATGTGCTTGTTCTCATTATTACCATTATTATTTTAAATAATTTTACTACTAGATTTTTTAGCAACTTTAGTACTTTTAGACTTTTTTTGATTTTATTAAAATCTTTGGTCCCACTTTATGTTAGGTGGCCTTAACTACTATGTACTTACATTTGAATTAATCATTTGGTACAATGCACTTATTGTGTACATACATGTTTTTACATTGCACTTATATTTTTAAAAATACCTATATGTAATTACATCTGTAATTAATTTCTGTAATTACATTTATAATTACACTGTTGACCCATCCCTTACACCTTAACCTACCTACCCTTAAACCTACCCATACCAGCAAACCTGTCCCTAACCTACCCGTATCCTACCTCAATAGCAGCAATAGTGTTTTGCAACACAGTATGAACACAATAAGTACATTGTACTTATTTTTTGATGTAAGTACATAGTAGTTAAGGCCACCTAATATAAAGTGTGTCCAAATCTTTAATTTTAGTTTAGCTTTAAGTGAACAGAAATACATTTTAATAGTGTAAGTTGTAAGCACTTGTTTGATTACAACATGCATGGGGAAACAATGACTTTTTGACGTCAACCAGTGCCATTTTTAAAGGGGTGGTTGATTGCGATTTAAATTTTTTAATGTTAGTTAGTGTGTAACTAATGTTGCTGTTTGAGCATCAACAATATCTGCGAAGTTACGATGATGAAAGTTCAATGCAAACGGAGATATTGTCTTTTAAAATTATGGCAGTTTAATGCCTACAAAATGGCTCGTAGGGACTACAGCGAGTTACTTCCCGGGTTTGTGACGTCACAAACCCTGATAAACCCCACCCCCAGGAACATGCAACGAAGGGGGTGAGGTCATGTTGCGCTGCTTTAGAGAAGAGGAAGAGAAAACTAGGGGTGCACGAACAAATCTATTCATATATGAATCGCAATTCTGTCTTCTAACAATTCCAATGGATTCACAAGTTTCAAAGTCAATGTTTTAAAGCAGCAGTTCTTAATACTGTTCCTTGCGTCACCCTGCTCTGCACACGCTCTGCATCTCTCTCTCTCATTCAGATCATCGGCTCATCAGCTCAGCTCCAACAATGAACTGTTCCAATTATACACTATGTGTATAGACAGACAGATATTTTTCACATAGCTATGAGGAGCGTTAAACATTGCGGTTGCCGTGCTGTATTAAAGCTTTAATCAGGATAAAACTGTATATTAAAAGCTAACATAAGCAGTAGCATTTACAAATAACAGCGTATCTAAAAGTATGAGACAACAGCAAACAACAAAAACATACCATTAAAAGCCGTGCTTGCACAGATCCTCTTCACTAATATTCTCTGGATCTCAATCGGGCTCAAATTGATAAGCAATATTGACGTCATTTGTTTACAATACAACATTGGAGCACATGCTGCTGAGGCGAGGGGTGGGACATTTAGATGCACACTCGGCCGTTTTAGCGATTCACAGCACACTGAGGCAGCTAACCAGTCTGAGCCTATCGCATATTTCTGAGGGAGGGGCTTCATAAAAGCAGGAAATCATCAGCACGTTTATAGGAGAAGGGCAGAGTGGTGTGGAATAAAGGTAAATTATGAGAAAAATTTTTTTTTTAAAAATGAAGCATTAACTCGTGTTAGACTGCACCCCATAAACACAATCAAGCCTAGAAAAAAAAACAAACAAACAAAAAAACAGTCAACCACACCTTTAATAAACATTCACAAATGCAAATGTAGTCATCAACAGTGAATAACAACTTCAATTTCTCTGTTCTCTCACACAAATATCATATTTCTTCAGTATTTGGAACAACATGAGGGTGAATAAATAATGACAGCTTTTTCAATTTCACTTTTACTGACATTCTCATTCTCATTCTTGGATGCAATGTTTCCAAATATTCAGTAGAAGAGTCAGAGAGACTCTTTTAATCACTCAGGCTGTCAGTTATAGGGGGAGAATCGGGCCCTCTCATGGAGATTATGCTGACTAACGGCCGCTCTCCTCAAGTTTTGCAGGAGAAAACATTAGGACAAGCGCTGCTGGAATAATGAATGGTGCTCTGGTGTCGCTGCATGTTTCTCGGAGCTCCTCACCTCTCATCTCCAGCACCGTCAGCCGCAGTGAGGCGTGTTTCATTTCAACCTTCCTTCAGCTGTCAATTCATATTCGCATGAGGACAATGACTGAAAGGGGCCGCCACACACCTACCTTGACTTTTAATTAGTTTTGACTGTCTAATTAAATAGACCAGCATTGGAATATTTATATAGTACACTTGGAATACACTCTGAAGTTTGGAAGTGTGTATCCAAGTGCTATAACTGAGCTTGTGATCACTATTAACCAGGGCTGTAACCACTAGACATTAAAGGAATTGATATCCCAAAAATGAAAATTGTCATGTTTTATTCACCCTCATTTCATTCCGAACCCATAAGACTTCGGTTAATTTTTGAAGCACAAATTAAAAATAGTTTTAATGAAACCAAGATGTTTCTGTTCCTCTATTAAAATCCCAGGACACCAAATATTAAAAGATTCAATAAAGTTATACAGGTATCATAACTAATCCAAATATTGTTAATAAATATGATTGGTTTGTATGTATGTATATGTATGTATGTATATGTATGTATATATATTAGTGGTGGGCCGTTATCGGCGTTAACGTGCTGCGTTAACGCGAGACTCTTATCGGGCGATAAAAAAAATATCGCCGTTAATCTATTCTCAAAGTTGGGTTGGGAGCTGGGTCTATACTACGCAAGCTATGATGACTTTCACCTGATATTTTAGCGCGGATGTATACCTAGCCGAATTGCACTGTAGGGGGCGAGAACGAGTCTTCGAACCTGTGTGTATGCGTGCTAACATGGATGCAGCTATGAAGCCGCCGGGCTTGCTTCAGGGAAAATGTATTTTTAAGAAGCTTCCCAATGAAGATCGGCAAGTCATTTCTGTCTCTACGTTACATGGTCACGCTCTCTGTATCGCGCGCACAGCGGAGTTCCGCCCCGGTTCGCACACACACACACACACACACACGTAAGCACACACACAAGTAAGCACACTCCCACTCCTATTTGTAAATATTAAGCCGCAAAACGTCTATTTAAATATGACTTCTGCGTGTCTCTGTGTTAATGTATGGCGCAAGACGCGCGGGTTTGTTTACTCATACAGAAGCCCGCGTGACGCTTGCGGTGATATTAACGCCTGTCGTCTCACTAAATGAGGACATAAATACATGAACAACATCTCCAGAACTGCTCTGAGAGTCACTTCACGAGCACTCGAGCGTTTCATTTGAGAAAAACTATCCTCATATCATATACACAGAAACGTAAAGGTATTCACGGCAACCCGTCAAAAAAAAAAGTTCGGTTTCACTTGAAGACATTGGGCAGAACATAATAGGCTACTACTATTAAAACTATTAAAACCTTATCTTTAAGGAATAATCATACAATGTCTTCAATGTTATTATCAATATTAAATTCTTGATGACTGCTAGTTGTTTACTACTAGTAGTGAACTTATTATGATCTACTTGGCAGAATTCAAATGAGCCATTTTAATCTAGATTAATCTAGATTAATTCCAAGATTAATCTAGATTAATCTAGATTAAAAAAATTAATCTATGCCCACCACTAATATATATGATCACATTTAATTTGGGGAAAAACATATCAAACCCTAAAAAAAACAACCAAACAAACAAACAAACAAACAAAAAAAAGACATGAGAATATTAAGCAGCAAAACTGTTTCTAACATTGAATGAATCTTTTGAGTAACGTAAAGTTAGAAATAACTGAATATTTTAAATTGAAATCTTTTGTAAATCTTTTGTAACATTATAAATGTCTTCACTTTTATGTCAATTTTGATCAATTTATATCCTTGATGGTTAAAATGATTAGTTTCTTTTAAAAATGATGAAAATAGTTAATCATGACACAATATTCATTTTTGAGTGAATTATACTCATACTTTATACTAAATTATACCTTGAATTATATCTTATAACTGCCGATATTCAGATTAGTTGTCGTTAGTCAGTATCTGATTCTCAAAATGTTAATTATTTATTTATTTCTATGACCTTATTAAACCTAATTTGATTTATATTATTCAAGTTTTAACCATCAGTTTTAATCACAAAATAGGTGTGCATTTTTTCTAAGGCGAGTGATATCTAATATACTAGTATTTTATTATTTTTTTTCTCCCTGATTGGGGTTAACATGAAGAGTAAATGCATTGGTTAAGTTTTCCAAGAACACACGTGATTTCAGCTGGTTTGTGCGGATTGCAGTGGATTTCAGGTGTGGGAGTTTATTTCACCACTGAGGGGACAGTGAGTACATCCTGCTCTCACTTGACACAGAAGGAGAGAGAAGGGACAAAAGTAGGACATCCCTGGAGCAGACAGATGGGCACATGAGTAGTGCTTAAAGGCAATTTTCCAAGCAAGATTAGAACCTGAGGATTTCTGTTCATGGGAAAGAACCATTTTCTCTTAGCCATTACCATTCACCGGACCAATGAGGCAGCTTCCATTCTACTGACACCTGCTGTAAAGACATTTGAATTTCTAACATTCTAGTTAACAACTTGCTGTAGTGAATGATAAATATTTAACACACATGATTAATTTTTTATAATGTTATTTGATGAATATTTTCCAAATCCTGTTTATCACCACAAAGGTTCACTTCTAAGGGGATCATGGCCTGAAATAACTTGTTTTTGAAGTCTGCCACATAGGAACAGTGCATACGCAGAGGTGAGGAAGGTAACAACTGTTTGTGATACAGTCGTTCAAAAGTTTAAGGTCGGTAAGATTAGGCTTTCATCAAAAATACAGTAAAAACAGCAATATTGAAATAACTTTATTTTAATATATTTTAAAAATGTAATTTATTTAAGTGATAGCAAAGCTGAAGTTTCAAAAGCCTAGAATGCTGATTTGGTGCTCAAAAATTTTTATTCTTACTGTTCATTATCAATGTTAAAACAGTTGAGTGGCTTATTTTTAGCATTCTTTGATAAACAGAAATAAAGGAAAACAAAATTAATTGTTAACATTATAAATGTATTTGCTTTTGCATCACTTTTCCTTATGTCCTTTCTAAATAAAATTATTAATTTCTTAAAGGGGGTCATCGGATGCCCATTTTCCACAAGTTGATATGATTCTTTAGGGTTTTAATGAAAAGTCTATAACATACTTTGGTTAAAATTTTTCAATTGTAGTGTAAAACAACACCCTTTTTACCCTGTTGCATGTCCCTTTAAATGTTAATGAGCTCTGCTCACCCCGCCCCTCTCCTCCGTCAGGTGACAAGCCGTTCTCTGAGAGACTCTAGCCGCATTTGTGACCCTGGACCACAAAACCAGTCTTAAGTCGCTGGGGTATATTTGTAGCAATAGCCAAAAATACATTGTATGGGTCAAAATTATCCATTTTTCTTTTATGCCAAAAATCATTAGGATATTAAGTAAAGATCATATTCCATGAAGATATTTTGTAAATTTCCTACCATAAATATATTAAAACTTAATTTTTGATTAGTAATATGCATTGCTAAGAACTTCATTTGGACAGCTTTAAAGCAATTTTCTCGATATTTAGATTTTTTTGCACCCTCAGATTGCAGATTTTCAAATAGTTGTATCTCGGCCAAATATTGTCCGATCCTAAAAAAACCACACTTCAGTGTAAAGCTTATTTATTAAATTTATTATTTTATTATAAATTTACACTTATGACTGGTTTTGTGGTCAAGGGTCACATTTAGCCACGGAACTTGCTAACTAGCACATTATTAGGGAAGGCGATCTGCAAAGATTCATAAAAACACTTATACTCATTTCTTCTGTAGGTGAAGCTGGATCACAAATGATTTGAGCGAAGATAGACGCATTTAGGGAGTATGTTCATTATTAAATCCAACAACAAAACACCTCAATCGCTTAGGAGACTAAAAAGGTGTTCTGCAGATATTTGCCATTATAACAATAATAATAATAAAAATAAAAAACAGCTGAGCATCTGACATTGAGATTGAATGGGAATACTAAAAGGTAGATTTCCATGCCTAGAAAAGTCATGGTCATCTGAAAAGGTCACATGATAAATTCTATGTATTTTCTTCTGGTTATTCTAAGTTTTAAAGGAAAAAAAAAATCTTATAGTATTGTGTTTCCATACATTTTCACTAAAATGTTTGTGTGAAACCTGCTGTAATAAATACTCTGCTGGGTAATCCAGACTTCATATCACATCATCCACGGCTTCTAAAGTTCAGAGTCAGTCTGAAGTCTGATGATAGTCAGGGATTGCTCTGACAGACATCCGTCATTGTAAAGCAAAGCCAGACAAAACAAAATCCATCCTCGTTGAGTCTGTCAACCACCATTAGTTTGCTGTGACAGAGCGGCTCACTGACAGTTTAACCAGCCTCGGGAAAGTGACGCAGCCAACTGGTGACACATCCGTCATGGAAGTTGTCGGATCTTACATGGCAATGTGGAAAACCACACATTCGGCACACACACACGAGAAAAAGAAAGAGTGAAGGATTGATAGATTACAAAGAGCAAAGTGACATTTCTTTTGAGAGGTGACTGAGGGCTTTTCGTATAATTACTACCCTGATCATTGTATTGATTGGCTGAACTTTTGATTGACAGTTCTGATTATCTTTCAGGACATATTTGGGACCTTGTAATTTTGTTTATCTGTTTTTTTTCTTTCATACCTGTCATTTAAGAGACATTTATCATGGTCACAGTGTATTTTGCATACCGATGTGGAATCATCTGAAGCACTGGTATTAATGAGGCTTAATTAGATTAGGTTCAGCCTTTCGCTTTGCATCAATTAACTATCAATTAACTTTGGCTGAGATCAAGGAATATTCTATTTATAATCCCTGTATCAATACATTTCTAAATTAATTATATTTAATCTGTTATCTCAATCATTAGCATTTCAATCAAAAAGTAGCAAGAGGATAAATAAATTATAATATAATGATAGATTGAGGTGAAGAGAAGTAAAGCTTTGTTCTTCCATAAATCCTAGTCTAGCGGGGGATGGGTTACACTTTATTTCAGTACCCCACTTTAGACATTCTACTATAATTAACTTTGCAACTAAATGTCAACTAACTCTCATTAGAGTATTAGTAGACTGTTAAGTTAGGGTTAGTAGAACAAGTGACTTACAGTCAGTGGAATGTGTGTTGAAGGGCTATCAAAATAGAGTCAGGGCTACTAAGGAACCATTGGCTCCCAAGAAACAAAATTAGGCGCCAAATGTTTTTTTTTTTTTTAGGTGCCACAGAATATACTGGTTTAATTTTTTTTTTTTTTTTTACATTTGACCATTTCAGTCATACTGTCAAGTATTTGTCTAATATTTTCTTGTCTTTATTAGCATTTTAATCCACTTTGTAGATGTCCTGGGAAGTGGGAACTAAATGTCTTTTCCAACGTGAGAACTATACAGGCCTATACAGTCTTAAATAATTGTTTATTACACAGAATCCGTGCCAATGTCACATCACTTGGCCATGGAGTGTAGTTTGAGCTCCTCCTCAATGCATTCTATAAATGTTGTCACATATATTTGTAGGGAGTGAAATTATTTCCTTACGCAATTAACTCCTCATGAAGCCAAAACTCAGGAACTCACAGATGCCATGCAATAAATCCATAAAACTTATCTGGAGAGGAGATCTCCAAAGACAGCAAACAACACCTCTCTCCTTGTTCATTTACAATCAATACAAAGCCACAGTCTCTAAGTACAGGAGCAAGGTTGCCACGCGGTTACAATGTGATTCACAATTGCATTATCCTTTCTAAATTGGCTTCTAATTGTTTCATTATGTAACTGGCATGATACAACCTTAGCTGACTAATACTAAATTGTTATATTTGATTTATTCTGATCTCTTCTGAAATCGTTTTTTTCTAGTAGATTAGAGTTGTAGTCTAGTGTTTCCACAAACAGATCATACTTAAGTACCAATGAATGAAGCTTCGACCAGGCCGCTAGATTCCGCTGTTTGGGCTAGCGGGTGGATCCTTACATATTGCACACATTCAGTTTGTTTTTCTTCATTAGTAACAGGCAATTTTAAATTTATATAGTCGCCAGTGGTGACCTCAGCAAAAACTTCACTCACAAATGAATGTTTTTGGTCACAAATGCGACTATTTTAGTCGCAGTCTGGAGCCCTGAAAGTGTTAGCGACATTGGCCATAGGTTGCTGACCCCTGCTCTAATGACTGGTAGTTTACATATAATTGCAAAGTTACTTATGGTTAATAGAATGTCGAAAGCAGACTATCAAAATATAGTTTTACCCAAAGTTGTCCTCTAGTCTAAAAGTAAAACAGCTGCACCTAATTATATTTCAGAGTGTCTCCTACACAAATGACAAACTTGAGGAAATCATATCCACCATCTGGTATTGCCTTCATGCAATTCATGCAATGTTGCCTTAATATTTTACCAAAATAATGCATCTTAGAAAGTAGCATCATGTAGCCGTGACCTTTTGAAACAGGCTTCGCTTTGGGAGGGCTCCTATGATGCCTGAAAATGCCGTCCTCATGGGCGGCTCTCTAGGTTTTAGACAGAAGACCGAATTTGAGAGGAACTTTTTTATCATTCCTACAACTTTACAGACTGCAGGACATCATCATGTTAAGTGCAAGTATTAATGGCCTCTGACAGCTAGTGGAGTTTAAGTCCCATCAGTATTCCAGTAGAGCATGATGGGAAGGTCATTACTGAATGCAGATAAATGTTACAAGAGATAAAGCACTGACCTCAGATCAGCATAGAAAAATGAAGAAAGGTCAGATTTACATTTCTTCTCTCGCACTTTCTTCCTGCATCCCTTCACCTCAGGCTTTTCTCTTGAGTCTCTGTTTCTTTTGCATATTTCTCTTTTTTTAATCATATAAAAATAAGAGGTCATTGTGGATAATCAATGATGTTTATTAAAAACCCCTTAGATGTTGCGGCTCAAGCAATATGGGTGTTTGGGTGCTTCGCTTCCTTTCTGCTAATGCCAAAATGCCAACCACCCCCACAAGATGGTCTGTAATATTGCATATTATACATTGGGCTTCAAAACTTGGAGACCACAATGAATTTCCTTAAATCAAAATATATACGTTTTTTTTAAAAATTCTAAGAACATAAAGAATTGAACGAAAAACTTTAGAAGACTGTGTGTAATTTGAAGCTGATCCCCCTCGTTAGAAATCACGTTCCCCCCTTGGGGCGCCCCCTCTGGCACCAGGCCCTTGGAATCGTCCTAACCTACACCCCCTTTACGGTGCCCCTGGTCATGTTGTTCAGCAGAAGAGAATTGTTCTCAGTAAGCTTCATACAGTATAAGCTGCATTGTACTGAACCGCAGTTGAGTCAGTCACAAAACAGCAGCTTTACCTAAGGGATTTAATTACACAACAGCTCTTACATAAGCTAGGCCAATCATATTACAGATTTTACTTTCATGTCTTTACTGATATGAAGATGACAGCTGATGGACTGATGTGCTCAAGCCATAGATCAATATAAGACTGACAGATATGTTAGCTGATGATGTTGTGGAAAATGATGATTTATGTCTTAAAAAGCTTTTGACTCATTATCAAAGTTGGCATCATCAAACACAGTCATGACAGTTTCAGATGCCATCAACTGAAAACTGTATTTTCTTTGCTAAATTTGTAAAACAGCAGTAAACATAATAAAGGGAAAGCCTGCTGGGTGAGACATTTGTACGTTGGCAGTCTGCTCAGTCTTAACGTCTTTAGTGCAGTGGGAATAAACTGTGGCCTGCTGATCAAACTAAATGTCTTGGGATTTACTAGGTCAAATGGTCAAATAATGGATAAAAGAAGGAAATAACCTTGTGCTCTTTTCTCGCTCTATTTTTTTGCCTTCTTCTTTTGGCTCGTTCTTCCTTGGGTTTCTGTCTTAAGTGACTGGAGGTGGACAGTTCAAGACTACTTTAAAATAGGTGTTTGCCTTTCCTTTTTTTCTCATTTCAATGGTACTCCCTAGCCATTTTAATTGGAATAGCATTACTATATTGTATGCATATGTTGAATAAATGAATATTAACGTTATCTATCTGTCTATCTATCTATCTATAGTTCTATCATTCTATCTATTGTTCTATAATTCTGTTGTTTTATCTATCTATCTATCTATCTATCTATCTATCTATCTATCTGTCTATCTGTCTGTCTGTCTGTCTGTCTGTCTGTCTGTCTATCTATCTGCCTGTCTGTCTATCTCTGTCTGTCTATCTATAGTTCTATCGCTCTATCTATTGTTCTATAATTCTATAATTCTATCTATAACTATAATTTACTGATAATGGATATTGTATTTAAGGCATCATGTATTGAATTATCAAATTGTTTTTGTAACTGGTTGTTTATTTTTTCTTCTTATTTTCTGCAAGTGAACTCACACCTTTGTTAAGTCCTCTTTTTGTTCATACTGTTTTCAGGAACTCTGAGTGTCCATAATGTAATGTCACCTGTCCTACTTTTTGAAAGTAGTACAAAGAACTAACGAATATCATAAGAAAATGCACATTTGTGGAGGAAAGTGAGTATACAGATATCTCTGAGATGTTCTGAGTTCATCTGGAGCCTTCACACATATGCCAAAACGTCAATCTGAGCCTTACATGTGTACCTGCGTTCAGCACTCGAGATCCATACAGCCAACAGTCACACCTCATCAGCTGTTTTTGCATGTTCCTCAAGCTCTAATCTGCCAAAGGCCAATCTGTGAAGGGCCACCTGCCACACCGGTGAGTAGAATAGGCGAAATTACCCATATTACGCTGGTGGCGGGTGTTAATTATGCACCCTGGTGGTGACAAATAAGAAATGCACATTATAAGGCTATAGAGTGTGGTATTACTGGAGTCTCAGTAGATATGTTTATATCCGCCTGAATAATAGGCCTACTTTTATAATCAGTCTGAAAAGCCTTCATGTAAACACCTCAATCAATTTGAATGAAACTGTGATCAAATTAAAGGGTTGGTATAGGCTTGAAATAAATAATACTTTGCGCACATGCACAGTGCCATAACACGTATGTTTACATGCATTTTATGTCATACGAACGGTTCATGTCTTATGAACTGGTTAGTAAATATGACTGAATATTTACTGAATAAAAAGTTCTTCTGACATATGTAAGCTTTTTTTATTTTATTTTTATAGGTCATTATGGCAAAAAATGTTTTTCTCAGTAGCTCCAGTGACATAATTTCAACGGCTTTCTTCAGTTGAGAACACGGCAACAGGGCACTTCATATGCGTTAAAGTTTTGATTGGAATACATGTAAAGCTAACTATGTGTGTATGTGTATAAACTCATTGTCAAAATCTGAAATTGAATTGGATTCATTCCGTGGTTTCTTCAGTTATTCCAGACTCAGGAGCAAGAAGAAATGTTGTGAAAGCTCACAATACTTTTGTAGCACACCAGTCCTTATGATTTAAAATGAAATATAGAGTTTGTTATGATAGACGATGATGGATTACCCAAAATTTCACAATTTCATATTTGACCTTGTGAATCTCGGCAGAGAAACCTTGATGTGTGAGTTCCAAAATAAAAAATCCCACTGAAAACAATTACGAGCGTCATGTAATCGTGCATTGATTTTTATCCTGTTAAAAGGAACTGAAAAGTAATTCAATGCAACCACTGTGTTTGAGTGTGCGAGCCGTGTGGGCGTCTTACTTGAAAAGTTATTTTCAGGGGTTCCCGCCACTCTCCGCAAGCTCTTTCTGATGTTCCTGTCACTAAGAGTAAAGCACCTCTAAATTACTGTCAGCATAACGCAATTACCTTACAGAGAAAGATAGAGAGAGAGAGAAATAGAGTTACAATGCCCATCTGCTGTTTCTTTGCTGTACGTGTAGGACCTAAAATGGCTCTTACAAACAGTATAAGACACAACAGATGTGATACAGCCATGTGACAGGTTTTATTTAATTTTTTTAAAAGCAGAAGTTCTGTTGATGAGAACTCAAACTCCTAAACGAGTTGGCATTGATCTGACTCCACTTGCTCGATCTGTACTCCTCCTCTGCGATGACTTGAGAATATTCAACTGAACATATGCACACAATCTGTCTCATAATTAACCATATTCCCACACAGTCACACTGACATATAAGGTACCTGTATGTTTTCACAGTGCTTGAAGCTGTATTGTCAAGGCATTTTACACCTTGATGTGAGAGTTTATTACTGTAGACTGTAATCCTGCACGATAAAATAAATCAAGATGGGCAAGCTGAAATAAACCTTGCATAAACCTTGAAAAACAGAAGACTCTTCACGTTCATGTGAATCATAGCACCTGTGATATTAGATGATGTTGTAGACACAGTTTTAATTAGGAGATAAAGAGTGTCAGGGGTCAAATGAAATAGGATGGAAGCGTCTGTGCATTTTAAGAATAGCGAACAACTTATTTCTTTGTACAAAATTCATTTTCTTTTTCTGAATTTCTTGCAAACACGCAGAGACCTGTTCGTAGTTAAAGGAATAGTTCAACTGTTCAAAGTTCAAAGATGTAGATGAGTGTAGGATCAGAACTAGTCAGACAAATTAAGATTCGATCAGAACATCGAAACATGAGGAGCCAAAATTCCACAGAGGCCAAAGAAAACAGGACAACGTCATAAATCAGATCCCTAGCGCCAGCCCGACTGAAGCAAGCCTCTTTCACAGAACAGCTTACAGCATTGACACAAATAACACTTATTGATAATTCCAACTCAGGAAGGAGATTGTCAAATTTGGGGCAAGTAACTAAGATTAATGGTCAAAGAGATGCATCGCGTGACCGTCGCATGTAAATCTGTGATAGAAATCACGAGCACTTATTGTGTATGTCTTTTTAATAACTATTGAATAGCTTAAGGGTTCATATTCTTGTTTGGTATGTATGAGTTTGAAAATTCACGCTTTAAACTTTTCTATCAATCAATTCTTTGTCAATTGTATCATATTCTGGTTATATAAATTCTGTCCAAAATAATACTTACCAAGAGCGGGAAAGTTCGGACAAAGAAGTATCTTGCGTTTTGTGCTTACAAGTTAATGTCTTAAACTGCCGATATTGTTACTGTGCTTATTAATAGTGTTTTCACTATATTTTGGATTTTAATATCCAGTGCAGAATTGATGTTATACGGCTCGTTCACTGAATCGCTGGCCGACTCAGTGATCCGCCGTAAAACAGTGATTCTGTTCACATTCCCTATAAAATCTTAAATGATTCCCTTTGAGCTAAATGTACCTTGTTTCCCTTACATGAGTTTGTTTCTTTATCAGAAAAAAAATTGGAGAACTTTAGCATTACATCACCTGCTCACAAATGGATCCTCTGCAGTTAATGGGTGCCGCCAAAATGAGACAGGTGATTCACACCACTCTAGTCCATTAATTAATTTCTTGTGAAGTGAAACGCTGGCCAATAATTCATAATAATGCTTCCTACAATTAAAAAAATAAATAAAATTGTTTAGAAATGTTTTGGTCTGTTTTCACTTTTATGCATATTTCTCTCCTAATTCAGAGGAGACAATTTTTCACACACACACACACACACACACACACAAAACTTTTATAAATTGTCTTGAGGTCTTCATGGAAGCTGTTTGGACTCTCAATCTGACATCCATTCACTGCAGAGGATCCATTGGTGAGCAAGAGATGTACAGTAATGTTACATTTCTCCAAATCTATCTTATCTAATCTTTGTCTTATTTATCCACTGTGCATAGTTTTAAACACATGCTTTGTATAAATGTATAAATGTATCCCACACCAAAAAGATCCCACACTATATCAGTGGCCTAATGCAGAGTACAAATAGGCAATTATTTTTCTAACTGCACAATTTTTTCTAGAACAGGCAAGAAATAATTTACCTCCCAGGCTAGAGTAATGTAAAGTAATGGACATTCTTATTGTTTTCCTGACCTAATGTAAAGATTTACAGACTGCTGCAAAGCTAGAGAGGAGGTTTAAAGTTCATTTTTTTGTGCTAAATGGTAGTTTACACCAGTACTTGGAGTACTGTGTATGATAGAGCTATTCAGAAGCACATGCGTTCCATTTCGGACCGCTAAATTTATTGTGCCTCCTTCAGAGCAGAGATTACATGGACATCAGTGTCTTATCTGCTGTATTTACAACTACAGTCATACAACCCTGAAAAGCTTTACCGTTTTTCTTTTATGATAAGAATAGAGAAGCAGCATGGAACAGCTTCAGAATGCTTGCATCATCCTTCCCTCCGGAATACAGTGTAATACGTGTTAGCCTCTGAAAGAAAGTTCCAGACTTCCTCTAAAAATGTGTCGTATTTAGACTGGAGAGAGCAAAATGCTACCCTGAGGTGTTAAAATGTAAGCGGCTTTATGGCGCCTTGGAAAACAAGCTCTGAATCCTTGTTCAGCATGGAAAGTATCAGATTCTGAGTGATCGCTGTGTGTGTGGTTTGCAAGAGAACTTCTGAAATGAAACATGTATTTGAACGCTTTGAAAGGGTCCATCAGTTAAGAGAGGCTTGTGCATGATTTTGTTTTTTTTCTGAAAGCATCTTAGATGGTCCCGGCTGCTTTTGGCGTCAAGTCACATTGGCTAGCTGCCTCGCTCTAAAGGGTTTTAATCATTGCCAACATGAAGTGCAGCTCCGAAGCTCCAATGATAATGGACAGAATGGAAGAACGACAAATTAAAGTCAGAATTAGGTGGCAATGGATTAGAAGATCCATAGTAAAAGGAATAGTTCATCCAAAAATGAAAATTTGCTTACCTTCGTGTTGTTCCAAATTAACTCTCTTTGTTCTGTGGAAGACCAAAAATTGTATTTTGGAATTTTTTTTTTTTAAAGCATTAGGGATGCACCGAATCCAGATTTTTGGGGTTCTGCCAAATACCGAATCCAATGGTTAAGATTCTGCCGAACCCGAAACCGAATACCGAATCCTACTCCCATCCTCAGACCATTAACACAGTAAACACATTAATGAAGTAAACAACGTCCACAGCAGTGTATTTTTCATTTTATTTTATTTTAATGCACAACTCGTATTCTTTCGGATGTTTAATACGCAAATGTTTTAACAGCGGCGATGTTGTGTATTGTTTGGGGTCCTTGCCACCACGAGACAAATCGGCATTGCAAATTGAACATGTAGCTCGACTTGAATAGCCTTCTTTCAACTGAAAGTACTGCCAAACAACACTTTTTCTGCTCACGAGTTCCATTTTCACTTTCTCACATATACTGCATTCGAACGGTCCACCTTAAACACCTTCCCGTACTCAACGGCGGCGTGACATTGACCAGTGTAGCGCGCTTAATGCAAGCTAAGGGTTCGGTGGATTTTTTTTTAAAGGTTCGGCAGAAACCGAACCCCGTCAAAAAGTCCAATATTCGGCCGAATCCGAATCCGAATCCTGGATTCGGTGCATCCCTATAAAGCATAGAATGTCATTTTGGAGCTAGTGTTGTAGGCCCCATTGTTCTTCAAAAGATCTTCTTTTGTGTGCAGAAGAAGGAAAGTCATACGTGTTTGGAATGAAATAGGGATGAGTAAATAATGACACAATTTCCATTTTCGGTGAACTATCCCTTCAATGTTTATCATTGCGCTGTAAAACCAAATCTAAATCAGCATGCTCATATATGCATGCTGTAGTGTTGTTATGGAAGATAATCGGCCATTCAAAAAACACAAAGGAAGCGGTTTGTCAACAGCATCTTGTTTTCTTCTTTCTGAGTGGCCTATATATGATGATGGTGGATTACGAATGAAGTAGACTCATATGTGCTATTATGTGTCCTCTGAAATTACATAAAGAAATTTGCTTTTCAAAGTTTGTCTAATCTTTGCGCAATCATACCAAGACTCGAATCCTCTCCTCAATCAAGTCTTCAGAATCACAAGTGGCTCTGTGAATTGTCCTTCATCTGTTCTTCAGTAATGCATCCTAGTATTCGGAGGAGTTTAATGGAAAAAGACATTTTTGTCCCAGTTGAGCCTTTTTTTATATGACTTTCCCTTTGCTCTTACACTAGCCTATATCTCAGATTTGACTCCTGACCCCTCTGTTGCTTTTTTCTTGTTACCTTGGCATTTGTCCTTTAGTAGTTTTGATAGGACATACATTTGGGATTGCATTGGTGTGCTTTTTTGATGCATTTTTACTCTTCACCATCTTGGTCAATTTAAAAGAAATGCAGCCAAACACACATTTAGTGTGCAATATCAATTCAAATGCATTGTTTTTTTTTTTTTTTTTTGCATAGCATTTTGATTTAATATTAACATTTCTGAAACACTGTATCTGCATAGGAAAGAATTCTTGAAACGTTTGAGGTCTGGTGAACAGCACACAGATTAATATGATACATTATGATGGTACATTATTCTTGAGTTAATTTTTAATTAAAAAATAAAATAAAATTCAAAGTTTAAAATGAAGCTGCATTGAGTTATTGCATGGACTATTGTGCAAACAACAACAACAACAACAACAAAACCCTATAGCACTTATAGCACCACTGTCAGCCAGCAGTGTTATCAGTATAGTTGGTTTTTTAATAAATTTACATTTATTTATTTACCACCTAAGGTACAAGCAGTGCCATAAACTTTTTTTTTTTCTTCTTTCAGGTTGACTGGTTGTCTGGGAGGAACACAAAATGTAAGTTTCATAATATTAGAAGAGATTCTATCAAAATACAATATAAGGCTTAAATTGAATGCATATTTTTCATACAATGCTCCTAATCTGTGTTGTTACCTGTTTTCAGTGACTTCTGAAGAGTTATATTTGATTTTCTGAAAGTAGACCAAAAGTCATTGTAGAACACAAATACAATTACACCATGATTTGTAACAAATGGTGTCAGCCTTATCCTACATAAGACTCAAGGGATGAACAACAAAATATGTTTTCTTTCAAGGAAAAACAAAACAAATCAAAGGCTAGACAAATTCTATATTTGAAAAAAAAAAAAAAAAAAGTCTAGGGGATTATTTGAAAGCTTCCAGGGATGAGATAAGACATGACATAAAGGGTCACTGAGATCTTCTCATCACCCTGAGGATACCAGCTAAAACTATGTCATCGTACTCTGAATCAATTCAAATGAAAAGCTTGTGCTAAATGATTAGCAACCTGATATGCAGAGATAATCTTCTGCTGGATTCATGAATCTTTTCCGCATGTTGACATGTTTACTTGCAATAACTTGCAATACAAAATTGCTTCAAGGGGCATGCCAGAGGCACATACCCACCCAGGATGTTTGAAAGCAATCAAAATTACAATATTTTTTCATTGAAAAGCCCCATATCCATTTATTCCTGTTTGTTCCACCATTTCAAGCATGCTTATATTTCTTTCTTTTTTGGAGCTCTGTGGGTTAGACACAAAGATGAAATGAGAATAATAAAGACTTTGATTTATTATAAGAATAAAATGACCTGTTGATTACATTAGGTTCATTACATTAGGTTGAGAATGGGTTTGCTCTGTGCTGACCGATTACAAGCTAATGGCCACTGCTGATTGTTGCTCATTTTTTTTTTTTTTAAATTTACAGATGAGCCAAATGAAAAAAAAAAAAAAACCATTAAGGACGAAGCAATTTATATGCATTCTCAGTGCCTTTATTTGCATGATTCATGCCCAACCTAAAATCATGCTCTCACCGAAATTGCTATGTGAAGATAACCATACATAACCAAGGGCCAGCGTACTCTTCAGTTTAAGGAAAAGTCATTTTTTCTCTCTCAATAAACCTTATTCGATGCACCCACTCATAGCTCTGAGTGCAAGTGTAGAGGATGAGAACAATTTAACAGAGTGGGACGTTTAACCCCACTCTCATGTTACAAAGCACTATGAAACAGAGTTGAATCATACGAGTATGCTTTACAGTGCTTCAAAAATGGCTAAAGTAAAATCAATATTACGCTCTCGAATATATACGTTAGCAAAAGGATATCATTCTAACAGCTTGTCATGATCTAAACGACAGGATGTCTTTGAATGTTAGCAGAAGGTTGACATGTATCACATTCAATGTAATTCCACCCGGACTGTTTGATTATTTATCTTCTGTAAGGCACAGTAATCATCCCATCTGTATATATGTTGAAGGACAACCTGAAGAGCGGAGGAAATATGAATGAATCGCAACCGTGTTTTTAACAGCTGCTTGCATTCCCCGAGCGCCGCGCATTTACACAGTCGCCAACCAATAAAATGGCCAAACAATCACACTTGACCCTTGCGGAAGTGTCAAGGCCACCGGAGCGTCAAAGAAAAGTTCGCAAAGTTATTGATCCTGCAGTTAAACTCATCCTTGAGAGGCTTGAAAACGACCTCAATCCTTATTTGAGAGAACGGGGAGCGTTTAATCTGCCCACTGGTGAGAAAGATGCGAAGAGAGACATCTATTAAACTGAATCTTTGTGGCTGAATATAGGATTGTGCTTCCTCTGAGACCCTACCTAAGGCTACTGCCAGCAGTCACCGGCGTCCCCAGGGAGCACGACTTCCCACAGAGATTCCCGAGACCGTGAACATGTCACAATATTCCCCGGTTCTCGATCACAGTCTAGGCTTCCCACGTGGTTCTTTCCTCTGGTATTTCTCTCCTAATTATGCAGGTGCCACGAGGCATGACCACTCGTTCTCGCCAAAACCGCATTGCCATAACCTTTAATTGGGTCTCATTATAAAAATACTCTACTCCTGGCTGATAGGATGTGAACACCTACTGTTTTTCCTCTTAACATGTGTGAATCACTGTAAGGAAGACAAATTATGAAGGCAGAACTTCCAAAAGGTGCTGTAAAGTATTTGTGCACTCATGTCTTTCAGCCATCTACTCGGATCATTAAGGAGCAATGTGGTGAGTGGTAGCGACGCTGGCGAGTTCTTGCTTGTTTAACTGCAAGTAATTATGCATAAGGCTGTAAGTGAGCCTTTCAGCTCACCTCAGCTTCGAGCTGATCATTATGTGCGGTGAATACTGAGAAGGCTCTTTCAGTTGGAGGCCGAGGGCCTGGTCAGCTTGTCCTCCACTGTATGAGTGAAATTTGATTAGGAGTCTAATTATGTGTAGCAGAGAATGAGGGGGGTCACGCTAGGCTGGCTGCTTTTCACAGTCTTTCTCTCTCTTTTTCTCTCGTATCCAATCATTCCTCACACTCTTGTAAACTGTGGAAACGGAAGCACTCAACAAAACCAGAAGTGGCACATTTTCCCCCTCCATTCAGAATGATTTAAAATCATCAGAGCCCAGTCATAATGTCTGCCTGTATATGATCGTATGAGCATTTGTCTAGGAGGTAAAATAATTGATTTGAAGAGAATGTTTTAGCAGGCTGCTCCTGCGTTTCATCAGGGCTGATTTTTTTATCCTATGTGGGGTTTTATATTTATTGTGACCTTTATCTTTGAGCATCTTGCCATCTGTAGTGGAACCCTTCATTTGAAATCACTTGTTCTGAAGTTTTGACAGGGCATATATTTTTATCATACAGCCGATCCATCCAATTGGCACTACTGAAAATGCTTTTGCAAGGACTGTTATTTGAGGGTTAACAGTTAAATATGTAGTCCAGTTAAATGTGTAGTTGTCATCATTTAGTCATTAGCAATGGAGCGTTAACCTGTTTTTCTGGCCATCGCAACTTCTCGTCTAGGGAGTTCAACTCTGATCAAGTGGGTCACACATTGATTTTTTTTTCAACCTGATGCAGACCTGTTTTTTTTTTTTCTCCATTGGACAGTTTAAAATGCAAATTTATGTAAAAGTGTTATAAGTTAACACAGATTTATTAATAAGTTAATACAATGCACTTATTTTGTCATGCATGTTTTTACATTGTACTTATATTTTACAAAATATCTGTATGTAATTACATCGGTAATTCATTACTGTAACTACATTTATAATTACACTGTTGACCCATCCCTTACACCTTAACCCACCTTTAAAGTGTTTTGCAATACAATATGAACACAATTAATACATTGTACTTACTTATTTATGTAAGTACATAGTAGTTAAGGCCACCTAATCTAAAGTGGGACCATGTTTTAATAATCTTTTTTTATTTTCTCTCCAGTTTTCACCGCTGAAGATGATTGAAATGATTGAAATTGAAATTAAATTTACACTACAACCAGTGATTATTGTTGGCAGCCAACTGTGAAAGTTTTAATTCTATTAGTAAATAAACACAATCGATGCGTTGCTAATAACACGCATGTTTGGTTTTCCAACCTCGATGCTGAAGTTTTTCAATGCTTCAGTTAGATTGAGTCTTGACGTGCATGTAGAAATCTAATTTCAGCCAGGCGACAGCAGATATTGGTAGGTGCTGTGTTGTGTTTTTCCATTAATGAAGATTACCTGCCTATTCCTATTTGTACATACAGGTGTCAGACTTTGATTTGATTCCATCAATTTGGTTTTGTGTTTGAGCTACTATAGTACATCCAGCAAATGGAAAAGGTTCATTCAGAGTCAGACTACCCTTAATATGCATCTGTCAAATTTCAGCGGATTCAAATATAGACAAGCAGTAATGCCCGAGATTTTTCAGCTCTTCTTCTCCCAAGATGGTTTTACAACTTGAGGTTTGTCTGACTAGATGCAATTTAAATAAGAAATTGACAAGGGACTCTTTATTTGTCAGGATTCTGTCTATTAATACGAATATCTGTATGTGAAACACATCCCCTGAGCATGCAATAATGCAGGGATTGATATTCTTCTTATTGTCGTTGTTGGGATCTTGTAACTCAGATTGATGAAGTGACACAGCAACCTATTAGCTATTTTCCAAATATACTGACGTAACCTCTCCATACAGATGACAATTTAATGAGACAGGGATGCAACTTGGTTCTAAAATGTGTTAAAACAATCTGATATTGTTCACTACCCAGTGAAGCGCTGACATTTTAAAACGATGACCTTTTGACACCGTTTGACTCTTTCTATTTTTATTTTTTCCCCCCATTTCTCTCCCGAGCGACCTTCACCACCGACTTGGATAATTGTTGTCCTTCTCAAATGATGTTCAGTGCTGTGTATTTTCCTGCACACTTATAGTCCATCCAGAAGGGTAATATCCCTGAAAAACAATGGAGTGGTAGTTTTGCTGATCTATTAATACTTTTTTATTGTAATGGATATGTAAATTGCTCTCCACCAAGGTGAATTCAGGTGAGATTGTGGCAAGATTTTTTTTTAGTGCTGCACCAACAAGGTCAGGAAACCTAAATGTTTGTTAATTTACCCTTGTCCTTCTCCACTCACTGTCAGGTGGTCTTAAAAACAACCTTGTCATGGCTGTCTCCATCCTAGGGAGCTCATATGCAATCACGTCAGCTTGGATCCTGTTTACCCCCCAATTAGATGCTACGGGTCTGGTAATCCGAGATGTCATCTTTCATTGCTTTCCTGTCATACTTGCTCAAAACCATTCAGTGACCTTTGCAGTCATTCGATATTAACTTGGTGACTGATTAAAGCTGAATTTCCCTCAGGACAAGCTACTGCCAAAGAAAAACAAAGGACCATAAAGTGTATGCTTTATTAAGTGATTGGCACAATATAACTTTGGCATAATATCTGTCATCTGTTTGAATGGCTAAATCTATAATATTATATAATTTGATTTTACTGGTTGGAGGCCAAATTCTTTTTGTACCTCCTGGATATTTTGCCACCCGCAATCATACAAAGCCACAGCTACCTACGGGCCAATTTCATTAGCAAAACCTCTGAAAACATTTCTAGCCGTCTATGAAGCGGAGTATTAAAACATCAAATAACTCAGACAGCCTTGCCCTCAGGAGCAAAAACGTTGTTTCAAAGTAGAAAAGATGCTTCATCTCATTCCAGGAATATTCTGAAGCATCCTCATGAGTCTTGCCTTTGCCAATTTTCTAGTGTTTCTCACTTCTTAAACTCTGTGCCATTTAAGTTGCCCAGTGTCTTGCTAAAAACGTCTGCGTGAATCGCAGCATGGTGACCAATGCATAATTGCATTCCATTCACTCAGAAGCTATGGAGCCAACAGGGCATTATGGTAATTAGAAAGGGACAGAAAACTGGCAAATGAAATATGGCTGAATGAATAAATGAAGGAGGGGTTTAGAGGGTACTTTAATCAGCCAGAGACCAGGTGCAGCCAAAAACAAAGTTGTAGATTAAAAGCAAAAGTTCACCCCTTACACTCTTGCCTGCGAAGGCAAATTAAGAAACTTTTAATACAATATCGACTGTACTCTGTATTCTCAGTTCTCTTCAAAATATTCCTGACTTCCTTTACAAGCTCTCGCACGTACACGACAACCATATGCCTTCGTATCATGCAGCAAATGAGTATTGACTCGCTTCCATATGGTTGGACAGGCCTAAAATAAACACATGGGATCATTTTATGACTGCCGCAGGTGAGTAATGGATTGTGAAAGGTTAATTTAATGAAAGTCTCGCAATTGTATTAAGCAAACGTCTCTTTCCTGATCAGGCAATGTGGCTATAAACCGAAAAGAGCGTAATTGAATTTATTCTCTAAAATGGAGGTGGAGAGAGCAGCTGTAGGCCAGGTGATTGGTGGGAATATTGACTGACAGGTGTCGGATTGCAGTCCTGTCCTAATGCGCATTAACAAACCCTCATGTTTCCTTTGCTTTCCAGATTAAATATGACCTGGTCTTGTTGTTGTTTAGACCTGCACTGTTGCTTTAAGGCCAGGACCATCTGTTTGTGGATGAGTTGGATATCTTATAACTTATCTGACACAAAATTCTCTTTCATTAATTGTAAGTGTATGCAACTCAATGTATTTTTTTTTAAAATCGATATTGAAAAGATTTTAGCATGTGATGCAGGTAAATTAAGCATTGATCGCTACTGGGAACTCATGAACCATGCAGGTGATGGAGTTTTAGTGATGGCTCATCATAATAAACAAATGCAAGTAAAACATACAAATATAACTAAACTGATAATGAGCAGATGCTACTTGTGTTCAACTAGTTAGTTCACAGTTCAACACAGGGCCTAAAATTAACATTTTTCCACACTTGCCACACATACTTTTTTACTCTGCTATACGAAACTGTGCATTATTTAATAAAAAAAGGCATAACAAATTGCTTTATTTATAAATAGTACAGTTACAATACTAATATATAATAATTTTCCCCCAAATGTTAAACCATAGAGCTTTTATTTTGGTGGAAAGCAGCAGAGAATCTTCTCTTTTGAAATGCTTGTTGAAAGATTTATAAGCCATTCTCTTTACAACTTTGGAAAAACGTTCGGTGCATGTTGCATTTTCAAATGCACGATGTAAGCATGTCAAACTCACAGCACTTGCAGTGATGGAGTTTGTGTGGATCAGCGTTTACTGTGAACCATGAAAAGATCACAGTGCTGCACTAAGTGCCTTGTTAGGTAATGGTAGTTACTACAATGTTAATAGTGCATTAGTCTAATAGTGCATTATTTGTTCCTGTGTAGTTATTCATTAACGATGGAACAGTATTCTAAAGTGTTACCCAAAACAGATTTGATAATGAAGCTAAACCATATCTCTTTATCAGGCATTGTTAGAATTAATAATAATTAAAAAGAGTTATCAGCGAGTAACACTTTTATATACTTGCCAGTGCTGATTATTACTTTCATTTGTTGCTTGGCGAGTGTTAATTTTCGACTCTGTGTATACCACTTTCTGATTAAACTTTTCTTTAACAATTCCCTATGGCTTAGTATTGGTAAAAACATGCCCATTTTATACCCTGGATGTTAGGGTTATTCATTTAGCTTTCATCTGATGCTTTAAAAAGGAGGTATAGACTTTTTGTGTTCAAATAAAACCCATAACTCTGATGCAATCTTACAAAAATAGTTAGCATAACCTCACCGCTATTCCATCAACCACTTGAAAAATGCAGAATGAATGAAAAATCTTGTATTAGCAGTGTCAGGTTTAAGATCATTTGTGAAATTCATCGAAATGAGACGTCTCTCTACCTCTAATTAGAGGCCCCTCTGCTTCAAGATGTTATGAGAATGCCAACGAAAATAATGAATTTGTAATAGCTGAAGGAGATCAATGATATCCTGAGCAGTTAATGAAATTATCACCCCATGCCCAGCTACAGTATGTAAACAAAGGGCTGGATAAACAGAGCCAAACGACTTATTATTCAACAAACATATGTTGCTCATCAGACAAGAATGAATAAGTAAAAAGTGCCTTTTTGGGAGTCATTTAATGAAGGGATGTCAGACGTGGCATTAATGATGTATATGAAATATCAGCTGAAGCCAGGTGTAGATCATGTCCCTGCAATATGAGCTAATTTAATACGAGTCTGTGTATTTATTGGTTTACCTTTGACTGATTCAATTCCAGCAGAATTAAAAGTGCTTGTGAGATTTATAGGTTGCTTAAAATGGCAATATGTCTTCAGCCTTCAGGCCTTGGTGTGCAATTGACAAAATGCAATAAGTGCTTTCTATTGTCTTTTGTAATAAAAACGTTGCCCTCTTTGAAACTAAAGGGCTCACTGTCGTTGTAAGAAAAAAATAGTAAACAAATAAAATAGCAAATTTTCCCTTCAGTATTGTCGTTTGAAAATAAGCCTTCCACAGGAGGTACATTTGTGTCATTATTCATTATAGTTTCCATGATGCTGTCTTGCTTGGTTGGGAAATAATAATTTATAATTTTGTTAAAAATGCACTCGTTTGACTTGATGGCAAAGGTGAGATTGTAATTCGTGGATATAGAGGTGCACAACACTATCATTTTCATAATTCTAGACTGGAGACCGTACTTTATAAATGGCCTTTTAATATCACTAAAATGAATTGTACAAGGCGAGCAATCGGCGATAAAGAGCATTATGCAAACAATGACAACTGGATTGGATTTCCATATTAATATTCAGTATTTTGTAAAGACCATTTGTGCATCTTTGCACAGTTGGTCCCTTGAATATAGAATCACACAGAGACACAGAAAGAAAATCATTGGTTTCATTGATCTAAACAGATGCGACATTGCATAACAAGCATTTTTCTTATATGCAGCTTGAGGTGTTCCTTAAGTATCACAATATCAGCCTGAACATACAGACTCCATTCAAACTATGAGATCATTCTTAGCCTTAGTTATGATGTCAAATTTAAGAAATGTTTCTTGAGCTACAAATCAGCATATTTGAATATTTTCTGAAGGATCATGTGACACTAAAGTCTGGAGCAGTGATGCTGAAAATGTACTTCTTTTCTTCTGTTGGCACTGTGCTGAATTTTAAACTTGATGTCAATTGGAGAACCTGCAGTCAGGATTCATCTAAATGCTTCCTCAAGCTAATGCAGCATGATGTTTCTCTGACATAATGCAAAACGTATTGTCATTCATAGCGTAATTCCTGCAATTAAAATGAGATTCATTCTTATTGCAAAGGCTTCCCTCAAGACTTCATTCCAAATTAGTCTGCCATCTACACATAAGGCCTTTTGGATGTTTTGGAATGCTTCAATATTTTCTAAATTAGCGCCAATTTCATACTCTTGAGTTTAAGGACTCCCTCAATGCACACAGAATTGGCAACATCTTTTCCCCACTTATGGTGAATGTTAAAACAGTCGGTGGCATTGGTTTCATTTAAACATTGGGGATGGATATGTCTTATAGCTAACTAACTAACTAACTAACTAAATATGCCTACATCTTCTAGAACTTTTACAAACATTGTGGGTATTTTATTGTTAACAACATTAAAAACATTGCACTTGTGCATTATTAACACTTTGACAAGCAATCACTAAAATACCTGCATGATTTGTGAGTTGTCTATTAATAACATTTTGCTAACGTTCCCTGTGAGTTATAAAAATGTTATTTCTGAATGTTCTCTGAATGTTCAGTTTTAGGAATGTTTTTCCCCCCAATGTTAAGGGAACATTCCATTTTATAAGTCTGCAAACATTATGGAAGTGTTATTTTTGAATGTTCTTGGAACATTTTGAAACAAGTATTAACATTTAAAACAATGCTAGATGAACATCCAAATAAACTATTTAAGGAAAAATTATGTATCAATAATATTTATGTACAAATGTTTTGAGAATATTATTAAAAGAAAACTTTTAGCAGTTGTTCTATGCATAATTGTTCATAACTTTGAGAGAACACTTCCAGACTGTTAGCCAAATTCTGAGAATGTTCCCTGCTAGTTGGGTAATTCATTAAAGTATTTTTAATGTTATTAAAATAAATTACTTCCCTCCCAAACTATGCCTATAAAAACAAAGTAGGTATATTTGCACAATGAAAGTTAACATTGGGTGTGCTAAGGAATATACAGGACATGGATTTATTTCCATAGAAAACATTGAAACACCTCATAACCTCAGTCCTTATGACTCAGTTTACACATTAATAAACTCACTCATCATTCCTGTAAAGCATTGCAGGCTGGAGAGACTGGAAGTAAAATATTGGAAGCTCAAGAGTGTTGTGAGTGCTGTGTTAGCAGATGGGCTCATAAACAGCTCTTAAAATGCGAGCATTTTCTAGGCTGTTAACCTTATGCACATTCAGGCAGGTTTGCTTTTCCCCAGAGCCCAAGACGCAAACAATGCGATGGGTCAGTGTTTTTAAAGCAGTGACAGGAAAATATTGCATGAGTGTGACAGTGATACTATCAAAGTTAGCACAGGATCAATATGGGATACTGATCTCAAATCAAACAAGAGTCAGATACTAAAAGTCCAAGAAAATCCAGCATAGTCAAAGTCTGAAAGTTGAATAGATTATAAACACTATGGAAATTAATGTAGCACCTGTAATGTTGGGTGTCTATTTTGTAATCATTACTTTATAAATGTTATTATGTATGCCTATAGCCTTTTTTTTAAAAACAGTTTTCTTATAAGTCATAGTGATTGAAGTATGAGCAAATACAATTCAAATTGCATTTATAAAACAGATAGTTTCGCTCCTTGATTCTGATTGAGCCACGTTCGAAGCTGTTGTAAATTACACTACAAACCTACACCTTTGTTTACTTTGTGTGTTGCTTGGCAACCATAGGTTCCAACCACAACTGTTTCTGAGGAATTACATTGTTTGGTGGAGAATACTGTTTTTATTAATATAATTACAATTATTTGCTCTGTTTTATTTTGTGAAACCTTACTAAGAATATGGAATAACCGTTTTATAAAAGCAATAATCCCCGTGAAGCTGTGGTTTACAGTGAATTTATAACAGCTAAGGGGCGTTGTTAGACACAACGTGGAGTGCCTAACAACGCCCCTTAGCTATTATAAATTCACTGTAAACCACGGCTTCTTGTGGCTTAATAAACCATTTGTTAGAAATCTTTCATTTTGTATATCTTATATCTTCCTTTTTGAACAAATCTGTTAACAAAATGATTCAACGACTCAGTCAAAAATAGCCACTTGTTTCATTCTTGTATAAATAAGTTCTGTTAAACAAATCACTTGATTAAATAATTAATTGACGACTCAAAAAGAAAATCACTTATCGCCACCTACTGGTGAAATGATGTAACTTGCAGAGAAAGTCCCACTATTAATGTAAAATTTAATTATATGTAATGTGAAATATTTATTTTCTAAATATAAGATATATATATTTATATATATATATATATATATTTTTAAGGTTCTTAAACTTAATTTCCAAAAATAAATAAATAAATAAATGAAATTTGGTCTCACATTTTTTAGACCAATTTATATATATATATATATATATATATATATATATATATATATATAATCTGTTGGGGATGCAACTGGCCTTTTCAGTTTTCTTTTCAATTCCCATATGAGACATGGGGTGTTGACACGTCAAGTCTGTTTGTGTGATAAGTTTTCAAACCAACTTATTCCAGCCGAGACTCTTGGGTCCCAAGCCATCTGTCCGCAGTCTCCACTAACACAATCATTCAGGTCTAAGACGACTATCTTCGATTTCCTCTTTCACACGAACAGATCAAGTCAGAGCATGAGCAACAGATGCATTTACGTGCACAGTGTGAACTGCACTTAATAAACTTTACTATATATATCATCAAATTCAACTTTGTTATTCTCTCCTCATTTATTTGTTTGTGTTTAATTAACCTTCATTTAATTGCTACAAAGCAGCAGGCCTTCTAGAGTAATTGTTTTGCCTGTGCATTATAGCGGTAGATTAGATTTGATATGTTAAAATGCTGTTTATGCTGGAGGAACATATGAACAGATTGGACCCCTTCTGAGAGTATGAGCTAATCAAGTTGGACACTTGTAGTCACCCCTGAGGTCCAGGGATGTGAGGTGTGTTATTTAAGTATTCTTCTCACAGGCAGGTCTGGTAGCAGCAGTCATTCCTCTTGAGCTCACCATTAGGTTCAGCTGTCAGTACGACTCGTGAACACGCTGAATTATCCCGAGAGCCGGGAGCCTCTTTTGTAAAGATGTGTGAATAATCATTTTTAGAATTTACTTTTTTTTTTTTTTTAAACAAATATTCATACAAATTCAGGGGAAGCTAATTTGAAATCAATTTGAATTAGTTAAGCTACAGTTAAGGCACCTTTTAAAAATAGATAGCTACACTACAAGCTCAGTAGATAATTACACTAAGACTTCGACCCTATTTAATTATACAATCAAAGCACTATTATTCTCACAGAAAACTATCTTAGTTAAGGTGGCAGCAACAAATTTAAAGAGACAAGGTATTACTACAACAAGAAAACAGTGATGATTCACAGCATTTACAGTTTTTTACAATCGCTATGACAATTTTTTCAATACTTTTAACAATTTTCCTAAACTCTTAACACAGTTAGCACAACATCCGTCTGTGTAGGCTATACAATTAACACATTTCTTGTTGCTTTGACACAAAATGCATACAGTTAACACAAATTTAAAATGCTTCAACTTCTTTCACACACAAGCTCAACCAAGACCAAAACAATGTAATTTTACTGCCAAATTTTCAAATGCTTTCACACTGTATATCAGAACAGATAACAACATGTTCTAAAACTAACTTGTAGGATAAAGTCAAAGTGAACAGCTGTATATAGTGAATTGAAACACAAATATGTCCCTTGTATTGTATTCCATTGCTAATGAGAAACAGGTGATTGAAGCTATGCAAATATAGAAATTACAGCTGCTTCCCATCTAGGAAACACACTTAGGTGTTGAGGTTCTTTCAGTCGCATGACCATATGATATACAGTAAAAGAAGACCTCTTTGGGCCGATCTTGTGTAGAAAAGTGCACTCCTGCTTAAATGTGATAGTTTGAGCCCGGTTTCATGAAAGTGCATATAAATAGTATGCCAAATATTGAATACGGAAAAATGCACTTTGGCGTATATATGATACAAGCGTTTTTGGCGTGCGTATAAAACACAGTTTTCACGTGCATATAATACACATCTACCCCACAACCCTAATCCTAACCATCAATACAACGAGTTTTCATTTTTATTTTGAGTACTATTTATATGCACTTTTATGAGATCGGGTTGGATATTTTAGAAGATCTGCACCAAAGACTGGTGCCAGAGAAAGGGGACAGGTGGGAGATCACTTGCCAATATATGTGATCACATGGAACAATGTGGCATTCCACCATTCCCAGTGCAGTCAGAGCCTGGTCTGACACCCATTCGAGAATGATGTCTCCTTTCCTTGCCCCTTACTCCCCTTTCCTCAACCCCACTGAGAAGTTTTTCTGAGCCTGGAGATGGAAGGTTTTTGACCATCGTCCACAGGGTCAAATGTCCCTCCAGGATGCAATGGATGCTGAATGCAAAGACTCTGTTTGACAGCTTTGAAGCATCCAGCCCCAATTAAAGTTTCTGAAATACAGTAGTGGCCAAAATTATTAGAATACTGGTATTTTCAACAGCTAAAAAATGGTTTTAAGTCAGTTATTTCTATCTTTTGCTGTAGTGTGTCAGTAGGAAATATCAGTTTACATTTCCAAACATTCATTTTGCCATTAATTGTAATAATCCAGTGAGATATGTGAGCTCCACACAGAGATTTGGATCATCATACAGTCTGTCTGGAATGACATGAAGAAACAAACTAAGACAGACTAAATCCAGAAGAACTGTGTCTCCAAGACGCTTCAAGAAAGCTACCTGCAAAGCTCCTGAGAAACTCTGCTAAAGCTGAGGGCAAAAGCTGCTTTAAACACAGAGGATGCTCACACCAAATGTTGATTTAATTTAGTTAATAGTAGTTAATTGATTAATAAAATCTATTTATGACAATTTTTGACAGCATCCTCATTTTACAGCATTTTTACACAAGTGCCTAAAACTTTTAACAGTACTGCAGCTTTGCAGGTAGCTTTCCTGAAGCGTCTTGGAGACAGTTCTTCTGGATTTAGTCTATCTCAGTTTGTCATTCCAGACAGACTGGTTGATGATCAGATCAGATCTCTGTGTGGAGCACAAAAATCTTATTGGATTAGTACAATTAATGGCAAAATGAATGTTTGGAAATGTAAAATTATTTTTCCTACTGACACTACAGCAAAAGATAGAAATAACTAACTTAAAACCATTGTTTAGCTGGTGAAAATACCAGTGTCCTAATAATTTTGTCCACCACTGTACCTCAAAGGTATACTTTAGATGCCTGGGATAATGGAGATTCAGTGCATACGTCAAACCAAGGAGAACACAGCAAGCAGGCCTGTAACAACTTTCTCCCCCTCGATAACAATTCCAATGTCCTTTGGACAGTCACTGGAAGCTCCTGTCTTGGTCACAATTACTGCCATCACAAGCTGTTCAATTCGTGTCCTGTAACATTAAACAGCAGTGACACTCAAAACCTATAAAATATTGACAAAAAGAGAAGATCTGAAACTCAATTTGTTTGATTAGAAAGTCCAACCAATAATATTATGGCCTCTTCAGGAAGTAAACAACAATAATTTTGAAATAAATTCACACTTCTGGTACAGTGAAATTATAGCCGTAGCCTAGCATCCATCTGGCGAATCTCCACTCTCTACCCAACAATACGGACAAACTCCTTCTGCTCTCCCGGATAAACAGGGATTTTTCAAACTCTGCTGCTCTGTGTTTCACGGAAACCTGGCTGAACGACGCCATACCGGACAGCATGCTACATCTGCCTAACTTCCAGCTGATCAGAGCAGATCGTGACGCAGAATCAATGGGAAAAATCGTGCGCCAGAGGGACGTGCTTTTACATCAATGAGAGGTGGTGTACAGATGTAACTCTTAAAGAAAATGTGCTGTTCAGATCTAGAAACACTCTTCATTAACTGCAAGCCGTTCTATTCGCTGCAGGAGATTTGTTCATTCATTCTCGTGAGTGTCTACATTCCACCGCAAGCTAACAGGAGATATGCTTTACAGAAACTCGCTGATCACAGACACAGAACAACAACACCCGGACTCTGTTTTAATCATTCTTGGGGACTTTAATAAAGCAAATCTCTCCTGCGAACTGCCAAAATACAGACACCAGAGACAGTGATATATTGGATCACTGTTACACAGCAATCAAGGACGCATATCACTCTGTCCCACGAGCAGCTTTAGGACTCTCTGATCACTGTTTAGTTCATCTTATACCGTCCTACAGGCAGAAACTGAAATCAGCTAAACCTGTTCTAAGAACTGTTAAAAGATGGACTAATGAAACCACATGGGTTTTACAAGCCTGTTTTGACCTTACTGATTGGACTGCTTTCAAAGCTGCTGCAAACAATCTGGACGAGCTCACAGAGACACTTCATATATCAGTTTCTGTGAGGATATGTGCATTCCTACCAAGACTCATCTAACTTACAACAACGACAAACCATGGTTCACTGCAAAACTCAGATAGCTCCGTCAGGCCAAAGAAGATGCTTACAGAAAGGGGGATAAAGTCTTGTAACAGACCAAATACACACTGGAAAAGGAGATCAGAATTATTCTGGCAAGCTAAGGAACAAATTCTCTTCCAGTGATTTGGAAAGGTATAAAAGATATCACCAGTTGCAAGACACCATCTCCCAGCACTCTGGAGAATCAACAACTGGCAGACGATCTGAATGAGTTCTACTGCAGGTTCGAAAAAAAAACACCCCACACCTGCCCTGAACACCTCTCCAAAGAACCATTAACACCCCCAGCTACCCCCCTCTTCCCCACACCTGCAATTCAAATCAGTGAAGATGACATGATAGAACAAAAGAAGGAAAGCACCAGGCCCAGATGGTGTATCACCAGCCTGCCTAAAAACCTGTGCTGACCAGCTGGCCCCCATCTTCACACAGATCTTCAACAGATCACTGGAGCTGTGCAAAGTCTCCTCATGCTTCAAACGCTCCACCATCATCCCCGTCCCAAAGAAACCCAAAATTACTGGTCTTAATGACTACAGACCTGTGGCTCTAACGTCTGTGGTCATGATATCATTTAAAAAACTGGTTTTGGCTTATCTGAAGGCATCCACTGGACCCTTACTGGACCCCCTGCAGTTTGCCTACAGAGCAAACAGGTCTGTGGATGATGCAGTCAACATGGGACTGAACTTCATCCAGCAGCATCTGGACAGACCAGGGATGTGAGGATCCTGTTTGTAGACTTCAGCTCCGCTTTTAACACCATCATCCCGCACACCCTTCAGAATAAACTAACCCAGCTCTCCATCCCCACCTCTGTCCGTCTGTCAGTGTATCACCAGCTTCTTGACACACAGACAGCAGCTAGTGAGACTGGAGAAATTCTCATCCAGCACCAGCACCATCAGCACTGGAGCTCCTCAGGGATGTGTTCTCTCCCCACTGCTCTTCTCCCTCTACACCAACAAGTGCACATCTAAAGACCCCTCTGTCAAGCTCCTGAAGTTTGCAGACGACACCACACTGATTGGTCTCATTCAGAATGGTGGCGAGTCTGCTTACAGACAGGAAGTTAAGGAGCTGGCTGTCTGGTGCAGTCTTAACAACCTGGAGCTTAACACGCTCAAAACTGGAGATGATCGTGGACTTCAGGAGAAACCCCCCTGCTCTCCCCCCACTCACCATCATGGACAGCACTGTGACTGCAGTGGATTCATTCAGATTCCTGGGCACCACAATTTCTCAGGACCTGAAGTGGGACAATCACATTGATTCCATTGTGAAAAAGGCCCAGCAGAGGCTGTACTTCCTTCGCCAGCTTAGGAAGTTCAAGCTGCCACAGGAGCTGCTGAAACAGTTCTACTCCGCCATCACTGAATCCGTCCTCTGCACTTCAATAACTGTCTGGTTCAGCTCAGCTACCAAATCTGACCTCAGAAGACTACGGTGGGTAGTCCGGACTGCTGAGCGAATCATTGGTACAATGATTTAAACAGAGAGAGTGTGTCTGAACCCCGGACATTATCAGGAAGGCTATTCCAGAGTTTGGGTGCCAAATGTGAAAAAGCTCTACCTCCTTTAGTGGACCTTGCTATCCTAGGTACTACCAAAAGTCCAGAATTTTGCGACCTTAGGGAGTGGGTTGGATTGTAGCGTGGTAGAAGACTAGTTAGGTACGCAGGAGATAAACCATTTAGTGCCTTATAGGCAAGTAATAATATTTTGTAATTGATCCGGAACTTAATAGGTAGCCAGTGCAGAGACTGTAAAATTGGGGTAATATGATCATATTTTCTTGACCTGGTAAGGACTCTAGCCGCTGCATTTTGGACTATCTGTAGCTTGTTTATTGAAGATGCAGGACAACCACCTAACAGTGCATTACAATAGTCCAGTCTAGAGGTCATGAATGCATGAACTAGCTTTTCTGCATCTGAAACAGGTAGCATGTTTCAAGCTTGGCAATGTTTCTAAGATGGAAGAATGCTGTTTTGTAACATGGGAAATATGATTTTCAAAGGACAAGTTGCTGTCTAATATAACACCCAGATTATTTACTTTAGAGGACGTAACAGTACATCCGTCTAGTTGCAAATTGTAATCCAAGAGATTCTGAGTACTGTTTTTTGGACCAATAAGTAATATCTCGGTCTTATCCGAATTTAATAGGAGGAAATTATTGGTCATCCAATCTTTTGCATTTTTAACACAATCTATTAGCTTAGATAGTTCAGAAGTTTCATCTGGTCTTGTTGAGATATATAGTTGAGTATCATCAGCATAACAATGATAACTAATCCCGTATTTTCTAATAATATCACCAAAGGGCAACATGTATATTGAAAATAGCAGAGGACCTAGGACAGATCCTTGTGGTACTCCATACTTTACTGGTGATAGTTGAGATGACTCCCCGTTTAAAAAAACAAAGTGGTAGCGATCGGATAGGTAGGATCTAAACCATCTTAAAGCTTGCCCTTGAATACCCGTATAGTTTTGTAATCGATCTATGAGTATGTCATGGTCTATAGTGCAGCAATAAGATCAAGTAAAACTAGCAATGAGGTGCAGCCTTGGTCTGACGCAAGAAGCAAGTCATTTGTAATTTTAACAAGTGCAGTTTCTGTGCTATGGTGAGGCCTGAAACCTGACTGAAATTCTTCATAGAGATAATTTTTTTGCAAGATCCGACACAATTGAGCAGACACAACTTTTTCTACAATTTTAGACAAAAACGGCAGACTTTTAAATGGGTCTGTAATTTGCCAGTTCACTAGAATCTAGTTGTGGTTTCTTAATAAGAGGCTTAATAACCTCCAGCTTGAATGGTTTTGGGAAGTGACCTAAAGATAATGATGAGTTAATAATATTGATAAGCGGTTCTTCTGCTACAGGTAACAACTCTTTCAGTAGTTTAGTGGGTACAGGATCTAATAAACATGTTGTTGGTTTAGATGCAGTGATAATTTTATTTAGTTCTTCCTGTCCTATAGTTGTAAAGCACTGCAGTTTTTCTTTGGGAGCGGTGAATGAAACTGAAGTACTAGACGGTGTATAACCTACATTTGTTATTGTATTTCTAATGTTATCTATTTTATCAGTGAAGAAATTCATAAAGTCATTACTATTAAACTGTGAGGGAATATTTAGATTGGGTGGCGTCTGTTTATTTGTTAGTCTAGCCTCTGTGCTAAATAAAAATATTGGATTGTTTTGGTTATTATCTATGAGTTTGTGGATATGCTCTGCCCTGGCAGCTTTTAGAGCCTGTCTATAGCTGGACATACTGTTTTTCCACGCAATTCTAAAAACTTCCAAGTTTTTTCTCCATTTGCGGTCAAGATTACGAGTTTCTTTCTTGAGAGAATGGGTATAACTGTTGTACCATGGCGCAGTACGTTTGTATCTAACCTTTTTCATATTGAGGGGGGCAACAGCTTCTAATGTATTAGAGAAGATAGTGCCCATGTTGCTAGTCATTTCGTCTAGTTCACGTGTATTTATGGGTACACAGAGCAGTTGAGATAAATCAGGCAGGTTATTTGTGAATCTGTCTTTGGTGGCTGGAACAATAGTTCTGCCCAGACGAAAACGCGGAGCCATATAGTTAATATTGGTAATATGCAGCATGCACGATACAAGGAAATGATCATTAACATCATCACTTTGAGGTACGATATCTATATCAGTAAGATCAATTCCATGTGATATAATTAAATCTAGCGTATGATTGAAATGATGAGTGGGCCCGGTGACGTTTTGCTTGACTCCAAAAGAGTTTATTAGGTCAGTAAACGCAAGTCCTAACGCATTATTTGTATTATCAACGTGAATGTTAAAATCATCCGACAATTCCTGTCCGACAAAATTGCGTCCTGGGTGCACAGGGCCTGTGCAGAGAAACACACGGAGTAGAGGTGGTTGGAGTGTTAGCAGCACGCTGTATACTTACCCCGGACTTGTGAGCGTCAGCCCGGGATGTTTCGCTCTCTCAGCTGGGCCTGCTTCTCCACCAGGTCGCGGATCTGCTTCTCCACGGCCTCCAGCTCCAGCTGCACCGAATGTAGCTCGAACGTGTCCTCACCTGCACTCAGAGGTGGACACAAATCCGCCATTTAAGCAAGTAACAGTGAAACAATGGTAATGTGTGTAATAGAGTATTAGCAATGTAAGCGAGATTAGCAGCAACCACGCTGGCGATGCTAACTGGCTATAAGCTAATACCAGATTCGGGAAATCAAAATAAAACTAGTGATAACAAAGCGCTCTGATTGCTTTTGTTGTAGAATGCTATAGGGGATATAATCACACGTTATAGAAACGAAAATGATAGTGTATAAAACTGATCTTAAGATAGAAAATAGACGATAAGGAATTAACTTGACGGAGCTCAAGCTCAAAACACGCAGTAGCAACAGTCTATAATATAGACTGTTGCAATATAATTGTCTATATTATATATTGTGTTTTTGCTACTTTGTACATTGCCCATTTGTATATTTGTATATTATTCTTTTATTATCTGTGTCCTGTCCTGTTGCTGTCTTTCTGTGGCACTGTGGAGCTTCTGTCACTACAACAAATTCCTCGTATGTGTAAACATACCTGGCCAATAAAGCTCATTCTGATTCTGATTCAGTTCATTGATGAGGTCTCCTTCATGTTCCCCAAGGAATTCTATAATGCAGCTGATGACCACCTCTCTTGTCATATCAACAGAACACTGCTCAACCTAAAAAAAAAAAAAAAAAAAATTAATGTTATGACCTCCACAGAGAGGTTTCTTTAATTTAGTGTTGTAAAACAGGGTGCAAGGAATGTCAACAGGTGAGCAACATAATGGTATAAGCCTCTCCCAAGGTGTTTTTGCCTCCACAATATGTTGTTCCTTGCTACTTTGACCATTTGGCTTGATCACATGGTCTAAAAAAATAAAAAATAAAGTAATTTTTTTGTAAATTTGATAAATTAAACAGTTTGAATCTATCAACAGAGGTTGCTGAATAGTAATAAAAAAGACTCATTGAATAGTTACTGTGAAAGTCCATGAAATGAACTCAAGTTTGTTACTATAATTTGTTACTGAAGTTGGTACTAGAATTTAAATTGAACCTATAAATATAAATAAATATGACTGACTTAATTTTCTTTGTGAAAGTCCAAGAAAACAAAAAGGCAACAAAACATAACCTCACTGAACTGTTGTCACACAAATGCATTTGTCAGATTTTCTTGTTTAAGTACCTAAATATCATCACGTTTAATATTTAATTTACAGTAGAAGGGGAAGTACTAACTGCTGATCATGAAGAAAAATACAAGAATAAACAATTCCTCTCACCCTTACATAAAACAACAAGTAGCCAAATGGCTTGCATGCTTCATTATAAACTGTACCTTTAGTAGTTCCATCTCAGTTTTCAGTCTTTCTCCAAGTGCTCCTTCAGGAAACAGTTATCATTAGCTTGGGAGTGTGAAGATCCAACGAGGACCAATTTAGGTTCCAGCTGCACAGTGATTATTCTTTGAAATTCTGTATTCACCTGAAATATGGAATGAGAGAAAAAAAATTCTCACATGTTTTGAGATGGGGTTTTTAGATACATTATGTTCCTTTTGGTCTCTAAACATGATTGGTAACTCACTTGAGAAGGCTGAAACAGGGCTGGCCATCGTTCCTTTATGTCTTGCACACTTGGACACTGATTAATGATTTCGTGTTGTCGATGTGCAAATGTTTTGTTCATCTTTTCATTGCTCTTCTTAAACTCTGTTAAAAAAGAATAAAGTTAATAGAAATGTGGAATATCAATAATTCTGTAGACGAAAATAACTACCATTTAGAGCGATCACTTGTTGTTTTTTTCTAAAACAAAGACAAAATAAATAAGAACTAAGTTCAGGGCTTCCATACAATCACGATCACGCAGAATAACCGTTCAATCTCATTAATAGCTTCTAACAAGATGTGCAACTATGAGGAATGATTAGGTTCAAGGGACTTTATTTAAATAGAATACATACGTGTGCCAGGGATTACTGTAGATTAGTGCGGAACGTCCTGGCAGATCGCCACGCCAGGATCTCACAGATGTGTTAAAAAAAATACAAATTGAACAGTGACTGTTCAACGGCAGATCTAACATTAAATAGTTTTAAAAGGAACCCCTTCAGCCATTAATCGGTGTAAAACATGATTTCCCATACTTTAGGAGCAACACCCTAGTTCAAACGTACGGAGCCAATACTTAACGTGGATATAACAATAATGTTTACACTAGGCCACAAAATAAGAATCCGTTGCCCAAGATCGGACACTAACTGCAGCCATTATTAAACAACAGAATTAAGTAGGTTTTATTCATGACATTTGTAAATAGGTTTAACTCAAAAAATATTAAAAAAAACAAGAAATTAATTTTGTTAAATAAAGTTTACATAATAAATTGAATGAAATATACAACCCTACAGAATGACTTTTTACAGTGTACTTCTGTTCCACTTCCTAAATTGAATTTCCTAAATTTTCACAGTTTTGGTTTCACATACAGATTTGTGTTCAACTCACTTTACCTAATCACTAAATCAAACTTTAGATTAATTTCTTCAATATGAAGTATATATATATATATATATATATATATATATATATATATATATATATATATTTTTTTTTTTTTTTTTTTTTAAATTAAGTTTCATATTCTCATTTAACCTTTTAATTCTGATATTTTATGCCCATTTGTTTATAGGCTCAGTCTACAGTTGAATTATTTCTTTACAATGATCCGCATATTTTTAATAAACCGAGACAAGCTGTGATTCTCCTTTGTCGGCTCTTGCTTATACATTATGCTTTTTTAAAGTAACTTAATCAAATCATTCATTCTCATTCAAGTCCTTAACAAATGAAAAGGATGAAGGAAAAAAAAAGAAAAGAAAAATGAAGAACAACCCTTATTAAATACAAGGCTGTTTGGTGCATTGATCTGTCTGTAGACCTTTTTATGTGTATTTCTTTAGATGTTTAAATATATCGGCGCTCCAGAAATAAAACCGGTTTGATTCTGTATACGATTGCTTGAAATCTCATAAGTCTTAGATTTAGGTTGCTTTCTAATGGGCATAAAGATAAAACTAATTTTGTCTCATTTGTGAAGCTGATTTGAAATGAGTTTTGCAGCTCTTTCATCCCTTACACTTTTTTTTCTCAAATATAAAGAATATTTTCTACATATTCCCCACGAGTGTAATTTCAAAATCGTTTATTTTTGTACACTTAACTTTTTCCTACTAATATCTTGTAAAGGTAGTGTTAGAATTGAAATTGCACTCTTTTCCTGTTTGTCTTTGGTTTTAGAATGATCTGTTTTCATTTCAATTAAGAGAAACAAAAAGCTATCACGTTTGCAATTTGAAGTAAACGGTCTAATGAAAGCGTGCTAAGTGGTAGGCAGGGTTTTTGACATTTGACGTAGGACTAAATCAAACATTTCTTGTCATGTTTTGAGTTAATATGAATTTAAATTGTCCTCTAAACTAAGCTCTATGCTTGTGAGCTTCGTATCAACGGCTGTAATTCTCCTATTATGTGTCTTGCAGTAAGATGAAGACAAGTGGATTTGTAAGTGGATAATTGTGATTATTGTCCGTGGTTTGAACGCCATGTTCTTGGTATTAGCATTGCAAAAACATTTTGGCACTTTGCCTCTTTGTTTTGAATTGGCTTGTTCTTGTGAAGTGTTGTCCCTCTCCATTTATTGCAGCAACCAGGGAACAAATTTTCTGGGCACAGATTAAGCCTTTTATATGCCTCAAAAAGGAAAGGTAATTTCCTATTCTTAGTCACAATTTGTTCAGAATTAATCTTTAGTTGTAAAATTTGACCCTTTTTCACAATAGTTTTATGAAACTATGGGGTAACATTTTGCTGACTGAATGGTAATAAGTATCCACATCTAAGATGCTTTATAAGGACACTGTTTGCCCAGCAATTGATGGAGAATTAAGAATCATGTTCACATTCCTGTCAGAAAAAATCTTAACTCCTTGCATTTGCATTTTTTATTTTTTTATTTTTTTCCAGTCTCTGTGAAATGCAAATCATTTTGTGATTTGTCCAGTCGATTTAATGAATTAAGCTGTGGTTAAATCTCTCTGTCTGTCTCTCCTAGCGAGTTTCTCTCAGTGTTTACTGCTTATTTCAGGGTTGAGTGTTTACTTTGACACTTTGATCTCAGCGGCAGACTTTATTCTGACTGTCTTTATCAGTCTGATGGTGGTCTTTCCTTTTCTGAGGTTGGTGGGTGTCCACACTGTTAGATACGCCCCACAGTGCACCAAATCAGTGGATGTTTTGCTTTTATGTTGTTAATAATACTGGTTGCTTTTTGTTTGGTTTGCTCCCAGGCAATCTCAGTGTTATCCATGCACCACTAAAATGTTGCTCTGGTGACCTTCTTGCCTCAGTTTGGAAGATTTCATCACGCCTCTGCAGCCTTTTTGGGATATTATCGTGTGTTTGAATGACGCAGGGAAGTGGTTTTAAATGCAATTATTTTAAACTCCTACATCTAACACTAACAATACTGTACCAGCCTCTCAGGCATGTACTAGGCACCTTTCTAGTTACAATTCTGCGTGAGTTGCATACTTTAAAGTATGTTATTATGATTGCTGTAGTAAACCACACAGTAGTTGACACAGTGGCATAAGGCTACAGTACATGCATGTGAGCATATAAAAACAGAAAAGTTATGTACATTTAGTGTCATGACAATTTAACAAAAAAAAAAGGCCAATTATATATTCCAAATCTTCTGAAGTTATATCCATTAATGGGGTCACTTTTACATATAGAAAATAACAATTTACACTACTATTCAAACTTTTGGAGTCAGTAAGACTGCTTAATTGATTGATTGATTTTGAAAGAAATTAATTCTTTTGTTCAGCATCGATACATTAAATTGTTCTGAAGTGACAGTAAAAAGATTTGTAATTTTACAAAAGATTTCTTTTTCATATAAATGCTGTTCTTTTGAACTTTCTATGAATCTAAGAATCCTGAATTTTTTTTTTTTTAAATAAATATTGAGCAGCACAACTGTTATCAACATTGATAATACTAAGAAATGTTTCTTGAGCACCAAATCAGCATAACTGAATGATTTCTGAAGGATCATGTGACACTAAAAATTCAGCTTTGCATCACAGGAATAAATTACATTTTAAAATATATTCAAATAGAAAACATGTATTTTAAATTGTAATAATATTTTGCAATATTATTGTATTTTCGATCAAATAAATGCAGGCTTGGTGAGCAAAAAAACATTTGAATTTAATTCTCCTCTCATATTCCGCAGAAGACTAAAAATCATGTGTTTTGAATGATATAAGAATGGATACATGTTGGCATAATTTTAATTCGGGGGTGAACAAATCCTCCAAAATGAGCTTTGGAATGCACGGATAAAGACTGAGTGATGAGAGTGTGTTGTTTGCACAGTTTACATTGCTTGTTGTATGATTAGCTCCTGTTCCGTGTATCTTTTAATAACTGGAGAGCTATGTACAGGGTTCCACAGCCTGATATACAGCTAACATTTAGCACCAGTCTGTTCGAGAAGCTTTACCTCCATAACATCAAAAGAGAAGCACAATAATATCTGCTCATACTCCTCATTTGCATGCATCGGCCTTTGAGATCGCGCATAATGAATCAGTTCACAAACCCAAACATGGCAAAGCGCTCCAGTGGCTGCTGCAGTCCAGGCAGAGACGAGCAGTGGGCTCAATTTCCTTCTGCCTGTTTTGAAGGTCATCCGGATGTCTACCATGACCCGAGTGCTTGTCTTGGTTTTAAAATGCTGTTTAACTCAGGGAGTCTCTCGGCTGTTATGCTTGAGATAATGTCAGGCCTGACATTTTTCTTCAGATAGTATGATTACCGCTGAACTCTCTTTGAGCTTTGTTGGCAGACTTTGCGGCAGAACCGCATCCTGTTGAGAAACACGCTCATGAATGAGCCATATCTGTTTTGACAGAGTTGCTTCCGCAATACTGCATGATTAATATTCCAAAAAGGAAAAGTAATCTTTAATGTTATTGTTTATGGTTGGATGATGCGACTGGTACAGTTTTATGCCTCCGTGTGCCAACGTAAGTCAAACAGCGCAATCAATTTATCATGTGCCTGCAGGGAACACTTAAAAAGTTTAGGAGAATGTGGAACATTCTCCCTGGGGTTTTCGTGTTTTCTAACCTATATCAAGTTGTTAATTTATATTGTATGATTCCTTAACAGACTTCCCTGATAAATTAATCAGAGATAGTTCAACTGAAATCAAGCAACACAGAATATTCCCCCTCTGGTTCAAACATCCTTTGTTTTTCACCAAATGTTTTGGAGCTGAAAAGTTATTAGTAAATGATGACATCAAAGATTACAACTCATTAATTGGATATAAACCACATACACCTCTCAACTTGTGTGTCTGAGTACCATGGATACAGATAAATGGATTCATTTACTGAATTAATATGAGAGAGAGAGATATAAAACTCAGATTAAAGCCATAGATTAATGTCAGGAATATGAATATATTGTGTTTTTCTGCACCAAACTACATTTACATCCCAGAGAACACTTGATGCTTTGAATAATACATTTTCTTCTGTTCAATATTAATTTAAATGTATAACAGCAAAGCGACGCCAGAAAGTGACGTGTCCCAATTATGTACACAGGCAGCTTCAAGTACAGATTTACAGAAGATTTGCTCTAATATGTTTTTTCATAACCCTGAAAAAAATTATTATACAAAACATGAGGCTTAGAGCTTTCAACTTGTAAGATTAAACTCTAAAGCTGTTTGGTCCCCTTGACTCCAAATATGTTTTTTTTTTTTCCTGGCTTTAAAAATGAACACTTTTAAAGCCATGTCAAAAGTCTAGTAAACAAAGCATCGGAAATCTGTAATTAGACCATAGCTGGAGACGTCTTATACAGACTTGGCACAGATATATTTATTTATTTATTTAGACTAAAATAGCCTGGATTCCATCATCAACTCCATAAAAATAAAAAAATAATCAGTATTTTTAAGAAAACATCCCTCTGGTGTTGCCTTAGCGACACAAAAATAATTCACATTAATAATTCACAACACGATGAAGGTGTGCAGAAACTATACACTATTACTAAAGGTCCAACTCTCAAAACTGAAAATGAATGCACGTTGTAATACATGATATCAACAAACAAAAGCTATCTCATTTAATTCTGGCAAGGCTTAAAGATTCAGCATTCAACCAGTGCTCGGAAATAAGCTTATTTTGATGTAATCCTCTTTTTACTTGCATTCTTTATTGATTGGCTTACAGTATTATGTGTATAAATCCAACATCATTCACACAGCTTTTATTTAAACATGCTGTTTGTTGCTTTGAAACAATGCCTTCTGTCTAATTAAAGTTGCACTCACAAGTTCTAATGCAACTCAATATGCCAGACGTTTCGTTGGCTTTTATATACCTTATGCTAGGGGGTTTTAATGTTTTAGATGCCACGGACCCCCAAATATGATTATCCTCATTGCTTTGGAATAAAGCCTTGCTAAATTAGTAAATGTAAATTAAGATAGTCGTTTCTAACCCTTTGTCTCATTTGCCATTTTCCTAGAGATTTAAGTTTTTTTATTGTTCCACTTTCTGGTCAGCTCAGCGCTGTTGGAGAAACTAACAGGCCAGTCAATTCCTGGACTGTTACACTTCCTATATAATTAACACTACTCCCACATAGCAGTTTGAATGCATCTACATGCCAGGGGCTTTTGGGAGTTTTCCCATATATCTTATGATCCTTTTCATGTTCTACAACAACTAAAACTTGATTATTTTATACGTTTGTTCTAATGGATTAACAGGCTATCTGAATGCAAAATAATTATTTGAAGTGTCCACTGGATAAATGTTTATCCCTCTTGAGGTTTTTGTTGGGATTGATAAACAAAGCATTTATTTGCATGCATAAATACTAATTAAGCCATTTATTTTGATCCTGTAACAGATATAATGGGCGCTGTGAACCGTCTTGATGATCTTACCATCTCCAATGTCACAAGACACATCTTGATCTTGACACACATATTTAAATGTATATTTATGAGGAACCTTGAGCATCCAAAGGCAGAACTGTCAATAGCCTGAAGCAGATAATCGTGTTAATTAGATATTATCTTCTTTTGTTCTTCTTTTCAAAGTGCTTGTCTCAAGTTCCCAATGACCCTGCGTCAGTTAGAGCCATTTCTGAACACAAAATGGCACTTATTTTTAAATATCAAAGATTTAGTCAGCATATCAAAGATTCTGTCTGAAATATTAAAAGTTCTGGACTTCTTGAAAACAGGGTATTGATAAAAGTCTGTGTCAGTGCAGGGAATTTAATGTGTAGTTAAGGGCGGTCAATTCCCATTTCACCTTTGCCTCATATGGTGCCAATAATGACTGCATTAGCACGGTGTTTCCCATCAGATTTGGTTTGTGGTTTGAAAATTAAATGTTGGTCCAGTTGCCCCTGATGTTGGAGAGGAACTGGCGCTATGAGAGATGAGATTATGAAACACCAGAATCGCTTGGCGAAGTAAAACAGACATGTGGTCATACGTGAGGTAAGTCAGAGATTACTCTCCAACACTGTGTAGGTGGCCAGTCCATTACTGCTTGACCCCTTTAGGGTCATTTAAAGAAAAAACGATCAATCAGGCAATCTAAAAGTAGAGGTGGCTACTGAATTATAGAGGAAGGAAGTTGCTAAGAGCATGGAGTACAATGTTTGCTGCACTTATGAAGTCTTTTCAGCCATGATTTCTGGCTTTGGTTGAAGTCATTTGACCCCTGGAGATAAATAATTTTTCTCACGTCCGTCTAAATGGCTTGGTTAAAGCAACATTGTGTTGAGTACATAAATCGTTGGCATTCCAACAGTTGCAATTTTGATGCTTAAAGAAATGACATCTCTGCATAAAACTGTTGACACTCAATTAGACAGAGGATGGTAAAACACAGCCAACCTTTCCTATATACTTGTCTATGTAGTCATTTTGTCTCTGAGCACTCATAGACCTCTCTGACCTTGTATTTTGCCCCTGGCTAAGCATTTAGAATCTGAAAAAAGAAAAGAAAAAATATTTTACTTTATTTTACTTCCTCTTTCAAAGCTCAGATGAAAAACTGGATATTCAGTTGATGCAGGTCAAGGAGGTCTATAACACCTGGAGAAAGCTGTTTGTTAGTATTCTCATCTATCCAAATAGCAGTTGATCGGTTGGTGTAGAACCTGCTGGAATGTTTTTTTTTTTGTCAAGTTATTTGAAGCCAGTCACTTGAGCTGTAAATGGTATGATGATGCTGACTGGCTGATGGCACCACAAGAATGTGCGTGAGGACAAATACAAAGTTTGTTTGAAGAGACCTTGTGTTTGTTGATGAAATGCAAATAATTGTATTGAATGTTAATTTAAAATAAATACATTGGGCTGCACAATGATTGTGATATATCTTGCATGATTATCAAATCAAATTCTGAAATTTAATTAAATTGTCAAACTGTAGTCTGATGTGCCATGTATTTTGGAGTGAAGCACACAGTGCAGTTTTATTATAATTAGCAAGTATTCATTCTTATTTGTGACCCTGGTCCACAAAACCAGTCATAAGGGTCAATTTTTCAAAACTGAGATTTATAAATCATCTGAAAGCTGAATAAATAAGCTTTCCATTGATGTATGGTACGGAGCCCCGCACATGACATAGTAGGCATAGTTGTTCCTCGATTTATAAATTGTGCTCACAATTAACTAATATGTTCCCTCAATTTATTGTGTGCACAATTTAACAAATCGAGGGAACATATTAGTTAATCGTGAGCACAATTTATAAATCGAGGGAACGAAATAGTAAATCGTGCACACTATGTCTACTATGTCATGTGCGGGGCTCCGTACCATACCGAATTAGTAAGTGCGCACGATTTAGCAAATCAAGGGAACAAATTTGTAAATCGTGCGCATGATTTATTTATTTATTTTTCATGCATGTCATGTGCAGGGCTCTGTAGTATGGTTTGTTAGGATCGGACAATATTTGGCCGAGATACAACTATTTGAAAATCTGGAATCTGAGGGTGCAAAAAAATCAAAATACTGAGAAAATCGCCTTTAAAGTTGTCCAAATGAAGTTCTTAGCAATGCATATTACTAATCAAAAATTAAGTTTTTATATATTTACGGTAGGAAATTTACAAAATATCTTCATGGAACATGATCTTTACTTAATGTCCTAATGATTTTTGGCATAAAAGAAAAATCGGTCACACTTTATATTAGGTGGCCTTAACTACTATGTACTTACATCAAAAAATAAGTACAATTTACTTATTGTGTTCATATTGTATTGCAACACACTTTTGCTGCTATTGAGGTGGGATACGGGTAAGGTTAGGGACAGGTTTGCTGGTATGGGTGGGTTAAGGTGTAAGGAATGGGTCAACAGTGTAATTATAAATGTAATTACATAAATTAATTACAGATGTAACTACATATAGGTATTTTTAAAAATATAAGTACAATGTAAGATCATGTATGTATACAATAAGTGCATTGTATCAAATTATTAATTTAAATGTAAGTACATAGTAGTTAATGCCACCTAATATAAAGTGGGACCAACAAATCAATAATTTTGACCCATAGAGTGTATTTGTGGCTATTGGTCCAGGGTCACATTTTACAGTGCAATTGTAATTTACAACAGTAATACAAATTAAATAGTAATAATTTAGTAAATATTTATTTATTTTAAATCGGTGCTATACAATGTGAGAAAATGGGGCTGTGGCAAAGGTAGGAAAATGTCAACCCCCACAATACGGGACTCGATCAGACTATTGGTGACCAAGGATACAAACACCAGAAGTAATCTTGGTGCATGAAAAAAAAACAACCAAAAAAAACATATTGTTAATTTTCTTATATTACTGACATTGTAAAAATACAAAGCTGGTTGAAAATTGGTGAACTCATCCTTTAACTTAAAATCTCAGGGGGTACTTTAATGTGTAAGGCTGAGAAAGAAAGAAAGAAAGAAAGAAAGAAAGAAAGAAAGAAAGAAAGAAAGAAAGAAAGAAGAAAGAAAAGAAAGAAAGAAAGAAGAAAAAAAGGGAACCACTGATCTACAATATGTTGTAGTTACTTATGTAGCATCTACCATAAGGGACTAAATGGGTCACACTAACCAGCCAAACGCTGCCCCTTTGGTTATGAATAAATCTTTTTTGACACCCAAAATAAATGGACACCAGTAACTTATTTGCATCCAGTAAGTCAGTAATCTCTCTCTTGCAAATATAACCCAGTTCCTCTTTTCTGTATGTTGACATGCAGAGCTCAACTCTCTCTTTATTCTGTCTTCATAGTCCCTCTTTTGTACTCTTTTGTTGACAGCTCTGTGTTGCCTAATCCTTTGAAATCCCTCTTGAAGCCATTGCTGTGGCAAACAGTATGACAAGAAAAGCACTTTTCTGCATCAGAGTAGCTCACCCTTTGTCTACTGTGTGTGAGCACATCTCTCATAGCATACATGTTTACATTGGCTATTTTGTGCCTGCAGATCTGAATTTTTTAACAGTATATATTGAAGAGTGCGTATTGTGCACTTTTTGATTTTTCAGATCAGACATTAGATTCTGTGTGTCATCGGAGGCTGAATATGGAACACACAACAGCTTTGCTTCTGAATTCCCTGGATTTGGACCTACAGAAAAAGAAAAAGGAGGGAAAAAAAAGATAAAAAATGCCAGTGAATTTGGTTATATTTTGAGTGTGTATGTGTCCTGTAAATGCTTTATTCAGAATGTAAAGTTTATTTCTCCACAGTAGTTTGACATGTGCACATGTGAATGCCTATAAGAAAGTAATTCTGCTCTTTATTCTTGAGGTGCTTTTCTTTTATTTTGAGAATAAAATATTTGATCAAAGGAATAGTTCACCCCCCCCAAAACATAAAAAAAATAAGACTGATGCACAGAGAAATATGCACAGAATAAACACAGCTGACAAGCGAAAACAGCCCAAAATGGTTCTAAACAAATACTATGTCTGTGGATTTTGATGCTAGAGAACAACAGGGGGAAGTCTTGTCATGGATAATGTACTCATATTTTGGCCAGAAGCGATGGTTTAATGTTAAAGAAATTAAAAATTAAATTCTCACAAGGTGTTAATTGAGATGTTAATTGTGTGGATCAGCCTACTTGTGGATTATTGTGATGTTTTTCTTCAGCTGTTTGGACTCTCATTCTGATGGCACCCATTCACTGCAGAACATCCATTAGTGAACAAGTCATTTAATGCTAAATTTCCAAATCTGTTCTGATTAAGAAACAAACTCATTTACATCTTGGATGGCCTGACGGTGAGTACATTTTCAGCAAATTTTCATTTCTATTCTTTTTAAAGTTCTCCAAATTGGGAGTTATGGCAAACGCGAGCAGAAGACAATACCTGGAGAAGTTTGCTCAAGGGCACAAGTTCATTGCTTATTCAGTTCAGGCCTCGAACCAGTAAATGCCCAGTTACCAGCCCTGAGCGTTTGGCCACTACACCACAAAGACCTTTGATTCTGTTTACCACCTTAAGCTGAAATCAACCTCTTCTCAATTCTCACTCCACCCTGTGCATGTAGGAATAAGAAAGCTATACACAAAGGCAAAAGTGAGAGGTACCACAGACAGACCATTTTCATTCCAGGTTTGTTTTCATGAAAGAAAAAAAATAACAGACATTAGTATTGGCAGACACGGCTGGAGAGAAACTGCTGGGACCCCAGGCAGTCTCCCCAAGGGCTATAAACATAAACCTGTAGCTGGTAATATGAAAGCTCTATCTGATAGAATCTCAGAGGAAATGCATTTCTTAGTATAAAATCAAAGAAATAAGCATCCTCAGTTTTATTTCTACAGGTGCACATAAATGTAACAGACACAAGGTTTAAATGGATGAATCTTAGGAGCTATTGACTTACGCCATATACACAGATATAGCGGGACTTTATTCTCCTCCTTGAAGCAAAAATCAATTTGTTTCCTGTCACCTCTAAACATCTATCCCAATCCGACCACAGTTCAGAAATAATGATTGTATTCCTGAAACCTCTAGCCTTTAATCTCTAGTAGCTCATCATTTCCTCTTTCCAGACCCCTTGATGTTTCAAATGCATAACAAATAAACAGCATCGCTGACGTAATGTTTTTTTGATATACCTTAATATACTGTCCAGGTCTGTATCCTAGCAACAGTAGCATCCTGTCCATTCACACTGAGAAAGGAAGGTGTGACAGTCCAATTGAGTTGCACCTTCTGTAGATCATTTGCTTTAAAGTGAAAATTCTGTCATCGTCTGGCCACCCTCAAGACTTTTGTTCTGTGGAAACTCAAAGAGATTTTTATGAAAATGCCAAAGTTTCTCTTTGCCTGGTCTCAAGAGGCAGGACCTTTGACTAAATGACAGGACTTTAGATTCGGTGTACTTTAGATTGAAATTTATAGGTAATTATCAGATCCTTCACTTTTTAAAATGTATTCCTGTAAGGAACCATCAGGATTTCTAAAGGCAGAGCAGAAAGATATGTGAAAATGTTAAGCAAAAGTTTGGGGTCTGTAAGATACAGTTTTATTTTAATTATTCTGTTTGTTATTTAACTGTTGATAAAATTCATAATAATAAAAGATATTTCTTGAGGACCAAATCAGCATATTAGAATGATTTGAAGGATCATGTGACATTGAAGACTGAAGTTGTCACGGGTCAGGGTGCCTTCCCGGCTCCTCTTGCTGTCTGTGTTGTCCTGTCATGTTCGGCAGCTCGTGGTCTGGGCAATCAGCGCTGATGGTGCAGCGGGAGTGCTCGGATCACGAGCTGACTCTCCTCCACCTGTCGCTTATTCCCCCACTCCCTTATATGTCTTATATGAGTAGATTGTTTTGTCCTGGCTAGTAATTCTGTGTGCAGTTTACGCTGCTTTCTCTGACCTTTTGTTCCCTTGTGCTGCAGGACTAGTAGCACGGAGATCCAGCAGCTTGTATGGTCTGCAGACGCTGCCGGCCAGCTCTGGAATCTCCGCTTCCTTAAGCAGCTGTTAATTATTGTTTATGTTATTTTGTGTTTTGGGTGGCGAGAAATAAAGTTTCTCCGTTCTCTACTCTGCATCTGAGTCCTCTTTCACTCACTCCTGACAGAAGTAATGGCTGCTGAAAATTCAGCTTTGACATAACAGGAATGAATAAATAAATAAATTGTAACAATATTTCCACAATATTACTGTTTTTACTGTATTTTTGATCAAATAAGAGCAGACATTAAACATCTTACCGACCCCAAACTTTTCAATAGTACATTAAAAAAACAAAACAAAACCAAAAATAAAAACAACATTTGGCGTCAAAACAAAACAAATCAAAACAAACCAACCAACCAACCAAACCAAAACAAGGTACCACATTGAATTAAAAGTGAAATTTTCAAGTAGAAAGACTGAAACAGTATTTTCTTGTAAAATGTTCTCCAATGATCTTTATTTACTCTCTCTCTATATATACAGTGAGGAAAATAAGTATTTGAACACTCTGCTATTTTGCAAGTTCTCCCACTTAGAAATCATGGAGGGGTCTGAAATTGTCATCGTAGGTGCATGTCCACTGTGAGAGACATAATCTAAAAAAAAATCCAGAAATCACAATGTATGATTTTTTTAACAATTTATTTGTATGATACAGCTGCAAATAAGTATTTGAACACCTGAGAAAATCAATGTTAATATTTGGTACAGTAGCCTTTGTTTGCAATTACAGAGGTCAAACGTTTCCTGTAGTTTTTCACCAGGTTTGCACACACTGCAGGAGGGATTTTGGCCCACCTCCACACAGATCTTCTCTAGATCAGTCAGGTTTCTGGCCTGTCGCTGAGAAACACGGAGTTTGAGCTCCTCCAAAGATTCTCTATTGGGTTTAGGTCTGAGACTGGCTAGGCCACGCCAGAACCTTGATATGCTTCTTACAGAGCCACTCCTTGGTTATCCTGGCTGTGTGCTTCGGGTCATTGTCATGTTGGAAGACCCAGCCTCGACCCATCTTCAATGCTCTAACTGAGGGAAGGAGGTTGTTCCCCAAAATCTCGCAATACATGGCCCCGGTCATCCTCTCCTTAATACAGTGCAGTCGCCCTGTCCCATGTGCAGAAAAACACCCCAAAGATGATGCTACCACCCCATGCTTCACAGTAGGGATGGTGTTCTTGGGATGGTACTCATCATTCTTCTTCCTCCAAACACGTTTAGTGGAATTATGACCAAAAAGTTCTATTTTGGTCTCATCTGACCACATGACTTTCTCCCATGACTTCTCTGGACCATCCAAATGGTCATTGGCAAACTTAAGTCGGGCCTGGACATGTACTGGTTTAAGCAGGGGAACCTTCCGTGCCATGCATGATTTCAAACCATGACGTCTTAGTGTATTACCAACAGTAACCTTGGAAACGGTGGTCCCAGCTCTTTTCAGGTCATTGACCAGCTTCTCCCGTGTAGTTCTGGGCTGATTTCTCACCTTTCTTAGGATCATTGAGACCCCACGAGGTGAGATCTTGCATGGAGCCCCAGTCCGAGGGAGATTGACAGTCATGTTTAGCTTCTTCCATTTTCTAATGATTGCTCCAACAGTGGACCTTTTTCACCAAGCTGCTTGGCAATTTCCCGTAGCCCTTTCCAGCCTTGTGGAGGTGTACAATTTTGTCTCTAGTGTCTTTGGACAGCTCTTTGGTCTTGGCCATGTTAGTAGTTGGATTCTTACTGATTGTATGGGGTGGACAGGTGTCTTTATGCAGCTAACGACCTCAAACAGGTGCATCTAATTTAGGATAATAAATGGAGTGGAGGTGGACATTTTAAAGGCAGACTAACAGGTCTTTGAGGGTCAGAATTCTAGCTGATAGACAGGTGTTCAAATACTTATTTGCAGCTGTATCATACAAATAAATAGTTAAAAATCATACATTGTGATTTCTGGATTTTTTTTTTAGATTATGTCTCTCACAGTGGACATGCACCTACGATGACAATTTCAGACCCTCCATGATTTCTAAGTGGGAGAACTTGCAAAATAGCAGGGTGTTCAAATACTTATTTTCCTCACTGTATATACACACACACACACACATATATATATATATATATATATATATACACACACACACACACACACACACACACACACACACACACACACACACACACACACATATATATATATATATATATATATATATATATATATATATATATATATATATATATACATATATATATACATTGAATTAAAAGTGAAATTTTGAAGTAGAAAGACTGAAACAGTATTTTCTTGTAAAATGTTCTCCAATAATCTTTATTTACTGAATATATGCATATATATATATTTATAGTGTAGTGTATAATGATGTAGGTAAATAATGACCATTTTTATTTGAAATCTTTTCATTGGCATGAAATGGAAATTCATATGGGCATATTAGCTGTGAAATTCAGATGCAAAATAATTTATTAACACTAAATGAGAAAAAGAAGTGAGCCTAGACTGAAACTAGTGAACTGCAAAAATAGGCGCATGACACACCTGCCTAGCAACAGCCCACATGCCCTCCCTCACTTACCACCAGTAGTACTTTTTTTCTTTCGTTTTCAGTTGAGTGACTTCAGAACATAAGCAATATGTCCGAATGTAAAATCTCACTCAGCCACTGTGGCAGTTGCCCTGACAGTGATCGCTCTTCCTGATCAAGTTACGGTTAGCTTTCAGCTCCCAAACTTACCTACACTCACCTCCTTTTGACCTTCTGTGGGTTGCTGACTAAATCATTTCCTGAGTTCATTAATCTCATGCTAAAGGAAGAACGCATTTCACTGCAAATGACAGCTCATGAGGTGATGCACGTTTGATAGAGGACATATTCATTCATCAAGGGAGCCTTTGTTTGATGGATATGCAGCTATCAGTGTTGGCTCTTACCCATCCATCATCTGCACGGAGGTCAGGCCTGAAGATCAGAGCCGAGTCACTTGCTAAAACGACCACTGTACTGCCAAACTCTGAATTGAAGTCACCTATAGTTTCATATCTTGTCAACAGGCCCCACAACTCTACATGACCTACATTTAAGAGTTGGTTCTGTCAGTTCATTTTACACAGTCTTCTGTTTTGGAACAGAGGACAAGAAGCAAGTGTAAAATGGAAGTGCTAGTGCTTTTTTTAATGATCACAATCATTTAATGCACTTATATCCTTTGCCAACCAGAGTGGGAGTGTGTAAACCGAAAATAAATAATTATATTAATGGCTGAGATAATTTCTTTTTATTTATTCTGTTTCTTTTATACAGTATGCAGGCATGTTTATAATATTAAGAGTAAAGCTTTGAATAAAAGGGGCTTTAGAAATCAAACAATATATTGCAGTTAATTGCCGTTTAATTATTTTATACAACTAAACATAATTCTATCACTACAATCCATATATCAGCATTTTCAGGCTACATTCTCTGCATAGGTAGGTTACTGGTGATATTAGGTAAAACAGCACGATTGCATATTGCTTTTTTTACAATATTGCCAGTTATTTGTCCAGCGTTTTCTTTACATCTTAGAGCAACTAGCAGTAGTGGTTTCTTCATTTGAACAGATCAGTTACAAATGCTTCAGTGACTCAGATATTGTGTTGTTCCTGAATAAATCAGTTTTTAAACTAATTTGAATTAACGTTTTAATTAATCACTCATAAAGACTTGCCGGCACCTACTAGTGTAACCTGCAAAAAGAGTCACTTGATTTTCAAATTTCTATCACAAATGAACAGACTGATTGGATACATTAAAAATCAACCTGGTCTCATAAAAATACGTACCTCTGCGCACTTTTTGTGCGACACCGTTTTACGTACATTGCTGCACGTTTCGCCGCAGTTTCAAATAGAAATGTCCACTGAGTGGCGCTAAAACACAGGTTCAATATGTGAACCCTGGCACGTTTTTATTACGTAGATATTGGTACGTATTGCTGTTTTTTTTATTACGTTGCTTCAGATATGTTTTGCGGTGGTTCAGAATTCAAATATCCGGGGACCGTCGCTAAAGGTTAATGCTCTATCGTGTTGGAAAAAAGCCCTACACCAAATCCAACCCTAAACCTACCCAAGTGTTAACAAATGCAAAACTGATATAAAAACGTATTAGCTGATGCAACTGTGCTATTTGAGCTTCCTTTTACGCAGATTTTAACTGCTTTGTTGAACTGTAGTTACACAGGATTTGAAGCGGTGCTTTTCGTCTCCTAAGTCCGTCTCCATACTCCGTGAGCTACCGAACAAGCTTATCAGCTATGAAAACCCATAGATATGAAGCTGGATGTGTGCGATGTTAACGTTCAAAAGCATCAGTTTTCAAATCTCCCAGCATATTAATATATTAATAATGTTTTGAAGTCATAGCATGATATTCTTCAAGTAACTGTGTGAAAATTACGCTTTATTAATCGTAACTCTGTAAATTTGTGTGAAAGTGTTCATTTATTTTGGAAACTGCAGTGATATGTACTTATTGGTATGTATTTCATGTCACGCTAAAAAGTGCACCCAGGTACATAAATGCCATGAGACCAGGTAGGTAAAAATCAACGTATAAGTAATACTAATACAAGACTTGCTTCATTTCAATATTGACATCTCTGAAATGAATAAACTTGCAGTAAGTGAGCCAGATATTCAGTAACAGTGCTGATAGATTCAGTTCAGTTGATTCATCAGGTTGTCTTTTTGAGCTGTTCATTAAAAGTACTGGATCATAAGAGTAATTTGTTCATGGGTCAGACTACACTGATCACACTTTGTTTTGAATCACTGAAAAGAAGCTTTAAGAACACTCCTTTGGAATTGTTCATGAATCGGGAATTAACACTTCACGTTGTATGTTGTTGTTTTTTATCTGCAGTGCATGATGACAACTCCATAAAAAGATGTTTATTGCTATAATTTCCAGTGTTTGTAGCAAACCTGCATTCTCAACTCATATTTATTTTGTAAAATGTTTCTTTTGCCATTATGCTGAAAAGCGATTAAGGAAATGCTGGTGCAAAGCAGTCGATTTTACAATCAGTTTTGTCAATCTGTCTTTCATAGGTGGGAGCATTCACACAGAACATGTTCTCAAGGGCCAGATTAACTAAACAGGGCAAATTATCGTGAGAGCGCAATTCCAAAACAGCGCCGATGGGCGTGGAAATTTCTGCACGTGATTTACTGACAACGCACAAATTAAAGAACGCCGACGCAACATCTTATTTACATATCGACCAATTCAATATACCAAGCACAGCGCAAATTAGCGTAGTAGAGCCGGGTGATCTACTTACGACACAAGCACAAAATAGTTTAAGACATGCTTTTTTGGGGGAGTTAAATAATATAGCAAATACGGTATTATCTTAATGCCAAAAGATGGTTTGCGCTGCTGTAAGCTTTTAGCAAATCTGGCCCCAGATATCTTATATATGTACTTTCTATGTCAACATTTGGCTGTCATGTCTTGCTCTTTTGGACTCTGATGGTAGGAACATTGCCTTTTTTAAATGCAGAATTTACTTATGGGTCAGGATTGCGTGATTACATTTAAAAAAAAAAAAAGTTTTTATGTGATATTAACAAAAATAACGGTAACACTTTACAATAAGGTTCATTAGTTAACTACATTAGTTAACATTAACTAATAATAAACTGTACTTATACAGCGTTTATTAATCTTTGTTAATGTTAATTTCAACATTTACTAATACATTATTAAAATCTTGTTAACATTAGTCAATGCACTGTGAACTAACATGAACTATCAATGAACATCTGTATTTTTATTAACTAACGTTAGCGAAGATTAGTAAATACAGTAACAAATGTATTGCTCATGGTTAGTTCATGTTAGTTAATACATTAACTAATGTTTAACTAAAGAACCTTATTGTAAAGTGTTACCAAAAAACTACTAAATCAACACATGGATTTGACAGTTTTTAACTGTTTAGTTTCATTGGATGTGTCACTATACTGATTATGGAATCCAATTTCATTAATAGTTTTGAGTAACCAAGAATGAATTTTAAGCACAGATACAGTACATTGTGCAGGATATGTGAGGCACTACAGCTAAACCCCTATATAGTGTTCTCCTCTCAGTTCCCAATAAATTACATTACTCCCCACACTCATGACTTTTCCCCAACTCTTTGAAGTCTGCTGCTTTTGAACAAAATTCAATAGCGGTTAAAAAAAAGAGAAAAAAGATGAAAGGGACAGTGGCAATTTTTCACACTTTTTTCGTAGACATTAGGGCCTTAGTTCTCTCATTCCTTCCAAAGCCTCTCACAGCTCCACACACTGTGCAGCCGCATATAAGTATATTTTTTGAAATATGAAACAGCAAATATTATTTTTGCACAGCACAGAGAGATTCCTCTCAAACCCTCTGTGATGGCACTGAACAAGCACTCGCCCAGAGCGTGTTTGCTCTCTACTCCACCACCCCTCCTCCTTCAGATTTATCTATACTTTTTCATCTCCCCTCCATCTTTGTTGTATTTGGTCTTTGGCCTTATCCCGAGGCTTAGGACCACTGCCAGATTTGATAGTCTCTACATCTCCTTTGGATGTTTTGCATCGCAGAAACAATGCTGAGTACAACACTCCAACTTGCATGACACATCTTCACAAACAAAACGTTTCAGACCAAGGATATCTTTAATATTCAGAGAAAACATCTCAATGCATGGCTGGAGTTGGGCCTTCCAGATGTATACGAGTTTAAAATGGATTTATTTCTTATAGGCACCCAGTTCCCAATAACCTGAACCATAAATGCCATGTCAGTATTTACTCTTGAGCAGCAGCAAACTTCTGTTAGGACAACACTGATAGCACCAGTAAAACAAGCGACTATCCTGAGCTGTGATGTCAAAGGTGGCAGACAGGGAAATATATATATATATATATATTTTTTTTTATGATATCAACATATAGGCACTCTAATCAAAATGGAATCGCTTTAATGGTGAATGTTAGAGATATTCAGATGAGTCCTTTGAGAATAGCGAATTCATAGGTTGATTTTAACTTTGGCATCGCACTTAAATTTAAGGCATCATAGTTAATGCATTTCCCAAATTTTACATCATAATAAAATTATTTCTAAAAACCGGTCTAAACTTTCATGACAGCACACACAAATCAGTGAAAGAGTGAAGCACATTAATGACAAAGGGTTAAAGAGTGCAGATGACTTTATTTTAATTAATCCCATCTAGAATTCATTTATAAATAAATGTGCTATTTAAAAGCTATTTATCTAACAAAGTTTCTCCATTAATTGATAAATGAGATTCTCATTAAATATTGAACTTACTCACCTGCGGCAGTATCTCACAGGTTCCTGTAATTTTTGTTCCGATGTGTCTTGATGATTAGTAAAATGGTATACTTATTTGATGATAACAGTTGTTAATTTTTCTGCTTATTGTATATTGTTTGTTTTCATGTTAGTACATGTGTACACATTAAAGGAATAATTCACCCAAATATTACAATTAGCTGATAATGGTCTCAGCTTCAGGCCATACAAGATGTTTAAGTGTAAAAGTGGGCTGTAAAAGTGGTCCTGTTCTCACAAAACTACAGTAGCAGCTATTCAGCAGATGCTTTTATCCAAAGCAGTGGTACAATCCTCCCAGTAATCTGGGGTTAAGTGCCGTGTACAGGTCCACAATGGTGATGGCTCCTCGGGGGACTTGAACCACCAACCTTACGGTTACTACCTCTGAGCTTAAGACACTCCACCACACAATATAACATCAACCGCCTGGTCGTGACTGTGGAAAACAATTCCCACACAATTCCATCAAGCCATGGCTTAGTTTTTTGACTCAGAAGATCAAAAGTCAGTGGCAGATCTATCAGCAATCTTAGCAGAAATACTGCTGTCCAGTGACATTTGTTGTTTAGTTGACTCTGCTATCCACAGGGACAGTGAACTGGTCACAGGAACAGATCCCTTGGAGCAATTGAATGTTAAGTGGCCTGCACAGAAGCTCTGTGGTGGTAGCAAAGATCATGATCCTGGGTTGCTCTTGATGTGCTGGCTTACTGAACTTCACCCGCATGGCCTGTATCTTTAACCAAAATACCACTATATCGTCTTGCTAGAACCCTTCATCTTGCAGTCCCTTTCAGATAACAGATTCACTGTTAAATTAGGAAATTTAGTTAACATGGTCAAATGTGATGCGCGTGTCTTATAATTTTCAGTGTTTTCATTCAGAAGTGGATGAAGTGATCTGCAGTTAAATTAATCTGGGGTTGATAACAGCTTGAACCTATCAGGGGAGCCCTCCGACTGAACAGCTATTTATTCGAGAACACGGGGTTCACATGAGATAAGTTGATTACATTTTTTTTTTCTGGAATTATTCTGCAATGAACTCCTGCAGTTTAATGAAGTCAGTGACACAGCTGCACATTTGTGCTTCTCCCTTTTTTTTTTTTTTTTAAATCTAAGTTCTTAGCGCTATACAATTTTAACTTTAAAATTTTAATGCATTCTCTGGGTCTACTTATAAGGCACTTTTGCAGTTAAATAGAACAGGGCTAGTGAAAATGCTGGATTATTCATTAAAAAATGGAAAATTCTATCATTTACTTTGCAACATAGAAGATTTAATTTTTTTTTTTCATTGCACATGCAGTGGAAATCAATGGTCAATAGAACTGTTTCCACTGTTCTGCAAAATATCTTCTTTTGTGTTACACAGAATAAAGAAATGCATGTAGGTTTGGAATGAAATGAGGATGGGTAAAGGATGACAGAATTTTCATTTGTGGATGAATTGTTTTCATTAGAAATTGTATTATCAGGATTTAAAAAAAAGAAAATTGTGAAATATTAACATTTACATAATTTTCATTATGTCTTAGTATTTGGCATGCCTACTTTCCTCTTCTTTTGTTCCCAAGCAGCATGAACATGTTATCCAGCTAAATTTGAGAATGTTCCAGAGCATCTTGTGCTTTAGTGGAAGCAAGAATTTTTGTTTAATAGAGATCTCTTTTGACAATAAAGTAAATATCCTATTATATTGGAGATACTCTGATTGTTTCTGATAAATTATATTCATATTGCAGTAATAAATCTTTAAAAAATCTGTAACCTGTTTTAACCACTTGCAATATTAAACTAATGAAAAAATTAAATAAAATCTCATAGATGATATGACACATAGTGGGGGTTGTAATTTTATCACAAGCGCATGTGTTGCTATGGAACAAAATGTACTTTTATTAGCATGTCATGAGTTGTCAAATTAACTGCGACTAAAGGTAGTTAAAGGTCACAATGTCTCCAAATAGCATAAAAAATATTTGTGTGATATTTGTCTGGTAAATTTCATACAGTTTTCATTAATTTGCTTTTGTGGCGGAGTTCTTCATAGTGCAAAAATCAACTTTTATCGAAGGTGAGATTTCCAGAAGAACACTAAAGTGTTGATTTCAATCAAATAAAGACAGATTATGAATAGTGGCGTTTTGTATTGCTAGTACTCAAACAAAGTCGGATGCAGTAAGCCATGAACACTGGCCACTAACGCTGACAGATCTCAAGCAGCAAGTTTTGAAAGACCATATTCATCTTTCCACCTGCTAGTTTTCTGATAACCATTCATTCGCGACTTTCCCATAAGATTACGTTTTCAAAGAGGCTCTTCAAAGCGTACATGTTATGGGTCTATATTTAATGAGAGTCTGCTTTGAAAAGCTCCCATCACTTTTGAGGTTTGGCAGCTTGAATTGCACACTGTGTAGAAAAGCTGACATTTCCTCTCTCCGCCGTGGCACGCAGAGTGGAGTCGTGGTGGCTGGAGTCGTAACGTACGCGTCAAGCTTCAGCTGTTGTGGAGACTCAAGTGGATCCACCTGATGGTGAAGAAGCTAAATTAGACTGTCACTGTTGGTGATTTTGGCGTTGATGATTATAATGATGATGATAATGACAACGATGATGACATTTATTTATTTTTATTATATTTATTTATATATTTAGTAACCCATGGAACAACCCGCAGGGACACAGGGAGACATTCTGATAAGCACCTCTTAGTAGCAAATGCATTTATAAAAAAATAAAAAAATAAATAATAAATAGGGCCCAGATGATATTTGAGTTTTGTTTGTATTGCTCTCTCTATACCGTATGTAAAACATACTCTTGCTCTCTTTCATCATTTTTTAAATTTATATTTCAAATATTTATAACAGATTTGATAGCATCTAACAATATTTTTTAACAATAAGTTTTTTTTTTTTTTGAAAGAAGTCTCTTATGCTTACTAATTAACTGTTTTCTATCTGAATATAGTTTATTAAATGCAATTTATTCCTGTGATGGAAATGCTGAATTTTCAGCAGCTGTATCTTCAGTGTCAAACCATTTTTCAGAAATCATTCTAATATGCTTATTTGGTGCTTAAGAAACATGTCTATTATTATCAATGTTGAAAACAATCGAAGCATCAAATTTGGCAGTTGAAAACTTAATATAAATCAAAACTTCAACATTGTACAGTATAGTATAATTACCATTCAACTGATAAATAACTCTTAATAGCCAAAGCCATTTTTCCCTTGCATTTGGCTTGTGCCGAGTGTTAATCTTGTATCCCGGTGGCCAAATGGAGTTATTTTTTGACAAGAATGAATGATAGAAACATACTTGTCCTTTTGAAAAACAATGTCAATTTAGCCCTCTAGAATCTAAAATGTAAAACACACGATGTCAAATTCCAATGTGTATGAAGCGAATTTTCCTCTAGTGTTACTTTGTGCTTGACTTGACCTCTAAAGATTAGACAAATGAGGACAGAATTAATGACTAAATGGGTGTGTAAACTGAGGTTATTTGCCAGAAGAAAGGTCGTTGTGCTGTTCCTGCGTGTATTGATGATGTTACACGATACGGCTGAGCCAACGTACCCAAGGCAACCTTTTTGAGTTTAATCTAATAAAGACACAATATCAAATTATCCTCACATTTTCCACTTCAGTGTCAGCAAGAGATATTCACACAGGTTTAAGTGTGCTGTGACCTGTAATGGCGCATGCATATTCCTTTCCATTACCACAAAATATGACAGTCTTGTGTATTGCATGTTTATACTTGACATGCATATTTAAAGATCAAGCAAAGAACAAACAAAGCTCAATATTTATTGACATTTTGCAGTCTGCACTCTAGTTACAAAATTGTGTTAATGAGCATCTAAGGACTAAAAAAAGCAAAACAAAGGGCTCTTAAAATTTCTTAAACCAATGTCTGATCTATATTTAATAATGCATGCATATGTAAATATGGAGTTGGGGTATTGTCTGAGAGAACGATTGAACAAATCTTATTACTGCACATTTATCTAGCCGTCCTGTGTTTTAATAATGAATTTCAGAGAATAATTTGTAAGACATAGCACGTAAATTTATATTGCAAGAGTCATTTTAGTATGCATACTTCGGTGAGTCAGATTAATAAACTTTTGAGTACACTGTCAAGATATGGTGTCAATTTAATACACTTTTGTTAACCCAGCCAGTCTAGTCACAATTGCATTTGAAATCTAAATGAAATATGCAAACAATATGATTTAATGATTTATGATTTAATTAATGATGCAATATAAAACTCCAGCACCTCGACTGACTCACAATCTGCACTTCTGGCTGGCATTTTTTTGCTCCTCATTTGCATAAAGCTGAGCATTTCTCATTTTTTGGGATGCTCCCATCCACTCTCAACTCTTTCTCTGATCCTCTGTCAACCT